>NC_068440.1:37367224-37434724 GCF_023373465.1 Oncorhynchus keta | reverse complement strand
CACACTCGCCCCCTCTGTGAGTCTATATCATACGCACTATTAATGTTGGAAAAGCTTTTTCTTATGGTGCATAGTGTGGGTGCATAGTGTTTAGGGTGCATAGTGTTTATAGTGTTTGTAGGGGTTTATAGTGTTTATAGGGTGCATAGTGTTTATAGGGTTTATAGTGTTTATAGGGGTTTATAGTGTTTATAGGGTTTATAGTGTTTATAGTGTGCATAGTGTTTATAGTGTTTATAGTGTTTATAGGGTTTATAGGGTTTATAGTGTTTATAGGGTTTATAGTGTGCATAGTGTTTATAGTGTTTATAGGGTTTATAGTGTTTATAGTGTTTATAGTGTTTATAGGGTTTATAGGGTTTATAGTGTTTATAGGGTTTATAGTGTGCATAGTGTTTATAGTGTTTATAGGGTTTATAGTGTTTATAGGGTTTATAGGGTTTATAGGGTTTATAATGTTTTAGGGTTTATAGGGTTTATAGTGTTTACTGGCCACCTTGGGGGTGTGGGGGGTTTGCTGCACCAGGACAACCCACAGTTGAGCTCAGATCAACGCTTATCGGCTAATTAGTTTATACTTTTTTTGTTGTCAAAGGAGGCCACATTCTTCAGACAGCATCAGATACATAGGACACACATACTGAGACAGGGGGGTGTTGTGTCCCTGTCCAGACAGCATCAGATACATAGGACACACATACTGAGACAGGGGTTGTTGTGTCCCTGTCCAGACAACATCAGATACATAGGACACACATACTGAGACAGGGGGGTGTTGTGTCCCTGTCTAGACAGCATCAGATACATAGGACACACATACTGAGACAGGGGGTTGTTGTGTCCCTGTCCAGACAGCATCAGATACATAGGACACACATACTGAGACAGGGGGGGTGTTGTGTCCCTGTCCAGACAGCATCAGATACATAGGACACACATACTGAGACAGGGGGTTGTTGTGTCCCTGTCCAGACAGCATCAGATACATAGGACACACATACTGAGACAGGGGTTGTTGTGTCCCTGTCCAGACAGCATCAGATACATAGGACACACATACTGAGACAGGGGGTTGTTGTGTCCCTGTCCAGACAGCATCAGATACATAGGACACACATACTGAGACAGGGGTTGTTGTGTCTCTGTCCAGACAGCATCAGATACATAGGACACACATACTGAGACAGGGGGGTGTTGTGTCCCTGTCCAGACAGCATCAGATACATAGGACACACATACTGAGACAGGGGGTTGTTGTGTCCCTGTCTAGACAGCATCAGATACATAGGACACACATACTGAGACAGGGGGGGTGTTGTGTCCCTGTCTAGACAGCATCAGATACATAGGACACACATACTGAGACAGGGGGGGTGTTGTGTCCCTGTCCAGACAGCATCAGACACACATACTGAGACAGGGGGGTTTTGTGTCCCTGTCCAGACAGCATCAGACACACATACTGAGACAGGGGGGGTGTTGTGTCCCTGTCTAGACAGCATCAGATACATAGGACACACATACTGGGACAGGGGGGGTGTTGTGTCCCTGTCCAGACAGCATCAGATACATAGGACACACATACTGAGACAGGGGGGTGTTGTGTCCCTGTCCAGACAGCATCAGATACATAGGACACACATACTGAGACAGGGGGGTGTTGTGTCCCTGTCCAGACAGCATCAAATACATAGGACACACATACTGAGACAGGGGGGTGTTGTGTCCCTGTCCAGACAGCATCAGATACATAGGACACACATACTGAGACAGGGGGGTGTTGTGTCCCTGTCCAGACAGCATCAGATACATAGGACACACATACTGAGACAGGGGGGTGTTGTGTCCCTGTCCAGACAGCATCAGATACATAGGACACACATACTGAGACAGGGGGGGTGTTGTGTCCCTGTCCAGACAGCATCAGACACACATACTGAGACAGGGGGGTGTTGTGTCCCTGTCCAGACAGCATCAGATACACATACTGAGACAGGGGGGTGTTGTGTCCCTGTCCAGACAGCATCAGACACACATACTGAGACAGGGGGGTGTTGTGTCCCTGTCCAGACAGCATCAGACACACATACTGAGACAGGGGGGGTGTTGTGCCCCTGTCCAGACAGCATCAGATACATAGGACACACATACTGAGACAGGGGTGTTGTGTCCCTGTCCAGACAGCATCAGATACATAGGACACACATACTGAGACAGGGGGGGGTGTTGTGTCCCTGTCCAGACAGCATCAGATACATAGGACACACATACTGAGACAGGGGGTGTTGTGTCCCTGTCCAGACAGCATCAGATACATAGGACACACATACTGAGACAGGGGTGTTGTGTCCCTGTCCAGACAGCATCAGATACATAGGACACACATACTGAGACAGGGGTTGTTGTGTCCCTGTCCAGACAGCATCAGATACATAGGACACACATACTGAGACAGGGGGGGTGTTGTGTCCCTGTCCAGACAGCATCAGATACATAGGACACACATACTGAGACAGGGGGGGTGTTGTGTCCCTGTCCAGACAGCATCAGATACATAGGACACACATACTGAGACAGGGGGGGTGTTGTGTCCCTGTCCAGACAGCATCAGATACATAGGACACACATACTGAGACAGGGGGTGTTGTGTCCCTGTCCAGACAGCATCAGATACATAGGACACACATACTGAGACAGGGGTTGTTGTGTCCCTGTCCAGACAGCATCAGATACATAGGACACACATACTGAGACAGGGGGGTGTTGTGTCCCTGTCCAGACAGCATCAGATACATAGGACACACATACTGAGAAAGGGGGGGTGTTGTGTCCCTGTCCAGACAGCATCAGATACATAGGACACACATACTGAGACAGGGGGGGTGTTGTGTCCCTGTCCAGACAGCATCAGATACATAGGACACACATACTGAGACAGGGGGTGTTGTGTCCCTGTCCAGACAGCATCAGTTACATAGGACACACATACTGAGACAGGGGTTGTTGTGTCCCTGTCCAGACAGCATCAGATACATAGGACACACATACTGAAACTGGGGTGTTGTGTCCCTGTCCAGACAGCATCAGATACATAGGACACACATACTGAGACAGGGGGTGTTGTGTCCCTGTCCAGACAGCATCAGATACATAGGACACACATACTGAGACAGGGGTTGTTGTGTCCCTGTCCAGACAGCATCAGATACATAGGACACACATACTGAGACAGGGGGTGTTGTGTCCCTGTCCAGACAGCATCAGATACATAGGACACACATACTGAGACAGGGGGGTGTTGTGTCCCTGTCCAGACAGCATCAGATACATAGGACACACATACTGAGACAGGGGGGTGTTGTGTCCCTGTCCAGACAGCATCAGATACATAGGACACACATACTGAGACAGGGGTGTTGTGTCCCTGTCCAGACAGCATCAGATACATAGGACACACATACTGAGACAGGGGGGTGTTGTGTCCCTGTCCAGACAGCATCAGATACATAGGACACACATACTGAGACAGGGGGTGTTGTGTCCCTGTCCAGACAGCATCAGATACATAGGACACACATACTGAGACAGGGGGTGTTGTGTCCCTGTCCAGACAGCATCAGATACATAGGACACACATACTGAGACAGGGGTTGTTGTGTCCCTGTCCAGACAGCATCAGATACATAGGACACACATACTGAGACAGGGGTTGTTGTGTCCCTGTCCAGACAGCATCAGATACATAGGACACACATACTGAGAAAGGGGGGGTGTTGTGTCCCTGTCTAGACAGCATCAGATACATAGGACACACATACTGAGACAGGGGGGTGTTGTGTCCCTGTCCAGACAGCATCAGATACATAGGACACACATACTGAGACAGGGGGGTGTTGTGTCCCTGTCCAGACAGCATCAGATACATAGGACACACATACTGAGACAGGGGGGGTGTTGTGTCCCTGTCCAGACAGCATCAGATACATAGGACACACATACTGAGACAGGGGGGTGTTGTGTCCCTGTCCAGACAGCATCAGTTACATAGGACACACATACTGAGACAGGGGTTGTTGTGTCCCTGTCCAGACAGCATCAGATACATAGGACACACATACTGAGACAGGGGGGTGTTGTGTCCCTGTCCAGACAGCATCAGATACATAGGACACACATACTGAGACAGGGGGGTGTTGTGTCCCTGTCCAGACAGCATCAGATACATAGGACACCCATACTGAGACAGGGGGGGTGTTGTGTCCCTGTCCAGACAGCATCAGATACATAGGACACACATACTGAGACAGGGGGGTGTTGTGTCCCTGTCCAGACAGCATCAGATACATAGGACACACATACTGAGACAGGGGGTGTTGTGTCCCTGTCCAGACAGCATCAGATACATAGGACACACATACTGAGACAGGGGGGTGTTGTGTCCCTGTCCAGACAGCATCAGATACATAGGACACACATACTGAGACGGGGGTGTTGTGTCCCTGTCCAGACAGCATCAGATACATAGGACACACATACTGAAACTGGGGGTGTTGTGTCCCTGTCCAGACAGCATCAGATACATAGGACACACATACTGAAACTGGGGGTGTTGTGTCCCTGTCCAGACAGCATCAGATACATAGGACACACATACTGAAACTGGGGGTGTTGTGTCCCTGTCCAGACAGCATCAGATACATAGGACACACATACTGAGACAGGGGGGGTGTTGTGTCCCTGTCCAGACAGCATCAGATACATAGGACACACATACTGAGACAGGGGGGTGTTGTGTCCCTGTCCAGACAGCATCAGATACATAGGACACACATACTGAGACAGGGGGGGTGTTGTGTCCCTGTCCAGACAGCATCAGATACATAGGACACACATACTGAGACAGGGGGGTGTTGTGTCCCTGTCCAGACAGCATCAGATACATAGGACACACATACTGAGACAGGGGGTGTTGTGTCCCTGTCCAGACAGCATCAGATACATAGGACACACATACTGAGACAGGGGGGGTGTTGTGTCCCTGTCCAGACAGCATCAGATACATAGGACACACATACTGAGACAGGGGGGTGTTGTGTCCCTGTCCAGACAGCATCAGATACATAAGACACACATACTGAGACAGGGGGGTGTTGTGTCCCTGTCCAGACAGCATCAGATACATAAGACACACATACTGAGACAGGGGGGTGTTGTGTCCCTGTCCAGACAGCATCAGATACATAAGACACACATACTGAGACAGGGGGGTGTTGTGTCCCTGTCCAGACAGCATCAGATACATAGGACACACATACTGAGACAGGGGGGTGTTGTGTCCCTGTCCAGACAGCATCAGATACATAGGACACACATACTGAGACAGGGGGGTGTTGTGTCCCTGTCCAGACAGCATCAGATACATAAGACACACATACTGAGACAGGGGGGTGTTGTGTCCCTGTCCAGACAGCATCAGATACATAGGACACACATACTGAGACAGGGGAGGTGTTGTGTCCCTGTCCAGACAGCATCAGATACATAGGACACACATACTGAGACAGGGTGGGTGTTGTGTCCCTGTCCAGACAGCATCAGATACATAGGACACACATACTGAGACAGGGGGGTGTTGTGTCCCTGTCCAGACAGCATCAGATACATAGGACACACATACTGAGACAGGGGGGGTGTTGTGTCCCTGTCCAGACAGCATCAGATACATAGGACACACATACTGAGACAGGGGGGTGTTGTGTCCCTGTCCAGACAGCATCAGATACATAGGACACACATACTGAGACAGGGGAGGTGTTGTGTCCCTGTCCAGACAGCATCAGATACATAGGACACACATACTGAGACAGGGGGGGTGTTGTGTCCCTCGCTCGGATGATTTCTCCGGTGAGATTAAGCCACTTGCGAATTTACGTACAATTATGAAAACACGGAGAGAGAAGAAGATAAATTATTTTAGAATTTGTATTTTTTTTAATTGGTGAAATACTTGGGGAAGCCTGGCATTCATGAATAAACTGTGTTGAACAGAACATGATCCTCAGCTCTCAAATGACACTATATTCCCTGCATAGTGCACTACGTTTGACCAAAGTAGTGCACTATGTAGGGAATAGGGTGCCATTCCTGCACACCGTGTCTCTCAGACGCACACCATGTCTTTCAGAACGCACACCATGTCTCTCAGAACGCACACCATGTCTCTCAGAACGCACACCAATGTCTCTCAGAACGCACACCATGTCTCTCAGAACGCACACCATGTCTCTCAGAACGCACACCATGTCTCTCAGACGCACACCATGTCTCTCAGAACGCACACCATGTCTCTCAGACGCACACCATGTCTCTCAGAACGCACACCATGTCTCTCAGAACGCACACCATGTCTCTCAGAACGCACACCATGTCTCTCAGAACGCACACCATGTCTCTCAGAACGCACACCATGTCTCTCAGAACGCACACCATGTCTCTCAGAACGCACACCATGTCTCTCAGACGCACACCATGTCTCTCAGAACGCACACCGTGTCTCTCAGAACGCACACCATGTCTCTCAGAACGCACACCGTGTCTCTCAGAACGCACACCATGTCTCTCAGACGCACACCGTGTCTCTCAGAACGCACACCATGTCTCTCAGAACGCACACCATGTCTCTCAGAACGCACACCATGTCTCTCAGACGCACACCATGTCTCTCAGATGCACACCATGTCTCTCAGAACGCACACCATGTCTCTCAGACGCACACCATGTCTCTCAGACGCACACCATGTCTCTCAGAACGCACACCATGTCTCTCAGAACGCACACCATGTCTCTCAGATGCACACCATGTCTCTCAGATGCACACCATGTCTCTCAGAACGCACACCATGTCTCTCAGAACGCACACCATGTCTCGCAGACGCACACCATGTCTCTGACGCACACCATGTCTCGCAGATGCAGACGCACACCATGTCTCTCAGACGCACACCATGTCTCTCAGACGCACACCGTGTCTCTCAGACGCACACCATGTCTCTCAGACGCACACCATGTCTCTCAGAACGCACACCATGTCTCTCAGAACGCACACCGTGTCTCTCAGACGCACACCATGTCTCTCAGACGCACACCATGTCTATCAGAACGCACACCGTGTCTCTCAGACGCACACCATGTCTCTCAGAACGCACACCATGTCTCTCAGAACGCACACCATGTCTCTCAGAACGCACACCATGTCTCTCAGAACGCACACCATGTCTCTCAGAACGCACACCATGTCTCTCAGAACGCACACCATGTCTCTCAGATGCACACCATGTTTTCAGACGCACACCGTGTCTCTCAGACGCACACCATGTCTCTCAGACGCACACCATGTCTCTCAGACGCACTATTGTCAGCGTGAAACTCAGGACTGGCCTTCATCCATCACTCTTGGCCTTCTGGGAAAATAAAGGGAACAGTCGTGTTAAAATATGACTAAAAAACAGGACAGACGCACACCGTGGGGGGGGGGGGGGTGTATATCATTCATCACAAACATACTTTCCTCCAGACATGTTGAGGAGTGGGGGGTCTCCAGTTCCATGTATATCATTCATCACCTTCAGGAGAGCAGTTTAGAAAGCGAGGTTGCTATGAGTGAGGAAAACTAAATAGTTTACCCTCCCTACTGCTTTGGTATGTTGTGGTACTTGTTGTCACTACAACGCGATATATACTGTAATCCTCAATGCACATTTGTACATTGTTACATGATGACGTGCTTGAGATTCTTCCGATCTGTCTCTTCCTCCCTCCTGTGACCCCCAAGGACTCCCTCTCGTCTCCCTCTCGTCTCCTTCTCGTCTCCCTATCTGTCTCTTCCTCCCTCCTGTGACCCCCAAGGTCTCCCTCTCGTCTCCCTCTCGTCTCCCTCTCTGTCTCTTCCTCCCTCCTGTGACCCCCAAAGTCTCCCTCTCGTCTCCCTCCCGTCTCCCTCTCATCTCCCTCTAGCAATAAGAGCTTTCTTTTAGCCCTTGTGTATCTAGGAATCTCAAGAAGGCAGAACCTTTCCACAGGAGAAGGCAGACCCAAAAATATACGAATTCCCTAACACAAAAGGTTGAATTCCTGCAGGATTCCTGTAGGACTTTTTTTTGTAAAGCTAGTCTTTGTGATATATACTAGTAATATAATGTACACACTTCATGGTGACAGACATTAATACACACTACAGTTCTCCTTCTTCTTCAGATACATTTCCAGTGGGCGGAAGCTGCTGTTATACTGACATGCTATGCTAACGAAAAGGGCTGTAGGCCAAATAGCACCCTATTCCCTATATATATATATAAAAAAAAGCATCACTATTGACCAAGACCCATAGGAAGTAAAGTGGTATTTGGGACACAGCCATGCTCGTTGCTTCTCCTCTGTATACAGTATCTCTCCCTGAGTGCGCTCAGAATCTATAATGCTGTTGTCAGCAGTAAAAATGAATCCTCTCTATTGCACCCTATTCGTTATATAGTACATCACTTTTGAACCAGGGCCCATAGGGAGTAGGGTGCCATTTTGGGGAGGTTTGCCTCTCTGTACATATTGCAGTTCAGTTCTCCACTCTGTGAATTCTAAGTCCTTGTCACAGGTTTCCCCTAAGCCATGTGCCTCTGCCCCCTTACCTTGTATCAGACTACTGGACTTTACGTGGGCTCGCTCGGCCTTGAGCTCGATAGGGCTGAAAAAAAAACACTTTCTCTTTTCAAACAACAGTGTTCACTTATCGTACGTTACCGGGTATAACAGGTAACGGGACTCACGTCATTAACCAAAACGCTAGCCCTTCAACATCTCAACTCACAGCTGGTGTCAACTATTGTGGTGGCCTCGCCCAGATATTACCGCCACAGGATGGCACAGCAGTCCTTTTCAAAGCCCCCAGTTCTCCTGGTCCCTGCCAAGAAGCACAAGAGCTCTGAAAAAAAAAGAGGTGATTAATTGTGGAGGAAAAAGAGAGAGGGGGAAAGGGTGTGTGTGAGAGAGAGAGAGAGAGAGAGAGAGAGAGAGAGAGAGAGAGAGAGAGAGAGAGAGAGAGAGAGAGAGAGAGAGAGAGAGAGAGAGAGAGAGAGAGAGAGAGAGAGAGAGAGAGAGAGAGAGAGCTGGAGAAAGAGACCAGGAGAAAGAGAGAGAGAGTTAAAGGGGTGTGTGAGAGAGACCGGGAGAGAGAGAGAGAGAGAGAGAGAGAGAGAGAGAGAGAGAGAGAGAGAGAGAGAGAGAGAGAAAGAGGGGAAAAAGTCCTTGCTGAATTGCATACATAAAATGTTGTTGATCTTATCTGGCAGTGTCTGATTGATCCTGGTCCAGCTGGCCTCTCTCTCTCTCTCTGTGATCCGGGTCCAGCTGGCCTCTCTCTCTCTCTCTCTGAGATATTCTTACTCTACCAGCCCTGGAGACTGAGCAAGATTTACGGTAATGGAGCGGCAGCCACGGCCACTTGGTCTCAGCACTATGTCCCAAAGGGCACGCTATTCCCTATGTAGTACACTACTTTTGAGTCAGGTCCCTATGGGCTCTGGTCAAAAGTAGTGCACTACACCATGGAGGGAATAGGGTGCCATTTGTAATGCAAGCCTCTGAGTCTGACCAAGCAACAGACCCATGCATTCTGAATGAGAAGAGGCCTCTGTGGACTGTGGAGAGTAAGGAGTTCTGAGTAAAGAGGTTCTGGACAGGCTAAAGCAGTGGTTCCCAACTCCAGTCCTATGGTCCTCCAACAATGACACACAGAACCGGACAAACACAACGGATCCAACTCACAGTACCTGATGATATTATCTGGGGCTACTTATTGAGGATTGGACAACATGTCCAGTACAACATCTCAAATATCAATACATTTCTTCTGCGTGAGGACGAGAAGGGGAGATGGCGTGTTGTTTCAGGGGGACAGACAGAGGGGGACGGGGGGGGACGGGGGGGACGGGACGGTGTCACTAAGGGATTGCGGCAGGGAGAGAAGAGAGAGAACTCTGGGTAACATGGTGCAGTATTTTGGGTGTCTCCTTGACTCTGGGAAAATTGATCCAACCACCTCATCCACCTTTTTCCTCTCTTAATTCCTTCCAGACGGGCCAAATGTTGAAGCTGGAAGGCATCCCAAATGGCCCCCTATTCCTTATAGCGCGCACTAGGGCCCCATACGGCTCTGGTCAAAAATAAGTGTACTATGTAGGGAATAGGGTGCCATTTGGGACGCAGCCTGGATATGTGAACACATTCAGAGAAGACTATGAAATGGCTTAGAGGGGAGCACAGCTCAATGGAAGCCCTCCCCGAGCCCTCTCCCACTCCCGCTTCTCTTGCTGTAGTGGTGCATCTGATCAGCTCAATGGAAGCCCTCTCCCGAGCCCTCTCCCGAGCCCTCTCCCGAGCCCTCTCCCGAGCCCTCTCCCGAGCCCTCTCCCGAGTCAAGATCAGCCACATTCAGAGAAGACTATGAAATGGCTTAGAGGGGAGCACAGCTCAATGGAAGCCCTCCCCGAGCCCTCTCCCACTCCCGCTTCTCTTGCTGTAGTGGTGCATCTGATCAGCTCAATGGAAGCCCTCTCCCGAGCCCTCTCCCGAGCCCTCTCCCGAGTCAAGATCAGCCTGTCCTCTCTCCTTCCTAGTTGTATTCTTTCACTGAGTGGCATCAGTTAAAACCCAAGGGGACACGGTGACCTCTACCAGCACTAAGTAGTCAAAACAGCTCTCTGCTCCAGTCACCGTGGACCAGGTCCCAGGTCCCTAACTATTGGCAGACTGAGAGGTTCTCTTGTCTGGTCTGTCCCACACTTTTAGAAAAAAATAGGTGCTATCTAGAACCTAAAAGGGTAATTCTGGTGTCCCCATAGGAGAACCATTTGAAGAACCATTTTTGGTTCCAGGTAGGAGCCTTTCCACAGAGGGTTCTACATGGAACTGAAAAGGGTTCTCCCTGGAACCAATCAGGGTCTCCTTTGGGGACAGCTGAAGAACCCTTTTGGAACCCTTTTTCTAAGTGCAGGTCCCTAACTCTTGGCAGACTGTGAGACGTCTGGTCTGTCCTGGCTGTTTCTGCCTCTGTTTCCCTCCCCTCTATTTCCTTCCTCTCTCCTTTTCCTTCCTCCATCTGTTTCCTTCCTCCATCTGTTTCCTTCCTCCCTCTGTTTCCTTCCTCCCTGTTTCCTTCCCCTCTCTGTTTCCTTCCTCCCTGTTTCCTTCCCCTCTCTGTTTCCTTCCTCTCTGTTTCCTTCACCCTGTTTCCTTCCTCCCTCTGTTTCCTTCCCCTCTCTGTTTCCTTCCCCTCTCTGTTTCCTTCCCCTCTCTGTTTCCTTCCCCTCTCTGTTTCCTTCCCCTCTCTGTTTCCTTCCCCTCTCTGTTTCCTTCCCCTCTCTGTTTCCTTCCTCTCTGTTTCCTTCCTTCCTGTTTCCTTCCTCCCTCTGTTTCCTTCCTCCCTCTGTTTCCTTCCTTCCTGTTTCCTTCCCCTCTCTGTTTCCTTCCTCCCTCTGTTTCCGTCCTCCCTCTGTTTCCTTCCTCCTTGTTTCCTTCCTCCCTCCTTTTCCTTCCTCCCTCTGTTTCCTTCCTCCCTCTGTTTCCTTCCTCCTTGTTTCCTTCCTCCCTCCTTTTCCTTCCTCCCTCTGTTTCCTTCCTCCCTGTTTCATTCCTCTCTCTGTTTTCTTCTGTTTCCTTCCTCCCTGTTTCCTTCCTCCCTCTGTTTCCTTCCTCCCTCTGTTTCCTTCCTCCCTGTTTCCTTCCCCTCTCTGTTTTCTTCATCTTACTGTATCCTTCCTCTGTCTGTTTCCTTCCTTTCTCTATCTGTTTCCTTCCTCTGTCTGTTTCCTTCCTTTCTCTATCTGTTTCCTTCCTCTTTCTGTTTCCTTCCTCTTTCTGATTCCGCCCTCTTTCTGTTTCCTTCCCACATCTGTTTCCTTCCTCTTTCTGTTTCATTCCCACATCTGTTTCCTTCCTCTTTCTGTTTCCTTCCTCCATCTGTTTCCTTCCTCCATCTGTTTCCTTCCTCCATCTGTTTCCTTCCTCTTTCTGTTTCCTTCCCACCTCTGTTTCCTTCTTCTTTCTGTTTCCTTCCTCTCTCTGTTTCTTTCCTCTCTGTGTTCTTCCTTTCTCTCTTTCCTTCCTCTCTCTGTGAGCTATTTTTAGACTACAGATTATACTTGTCTGACAGTCAGCACAGATTTCTGACAAACCATTTAGTAACATTGGCAGCGTCCAAAATAAATGTGATTTGACCAAAGTTTTAAGCTGAGCTGTGCTGCGTTCCAGACAGGTGAAATCAACCCCCTGCAGTTGGAAATGTTTTGTCTTTGACCAACTGAAACTACCTTTTTGAATGCTCTGATGCTAAACAACACATATGATTGTTATTTAATATCCCAAGCTGACATTTTATTTTACACAGTTGTAATAGACAATGAAGTATACATACAATTTGATATAATATAGCATAGTCACAAAATCGTAGTTTAGTAGTTGTGGTCAGTAGTTGTGGTCTGTAATGGTCAGTAGTTGTGGTCTGTAATGGTCAGTAGTTGTGGTCTGTAATGGTCAGTAGTTTTGGTCTGTAATGGTCAGTAGTTTTGGTCTGTAATGGTCAGTAGTTGTGGTCTGTAATGGTCAGTAGTTGTGGTCTGTAATGGTCAGTAGTTGTGGTCTGTAATGGTCAGTAGTTTTGGTCTGTAATGGTCAGTAGTTGTGGTCAGTAGTATTGGTCTGTAATGGTCAGTAGTATTGGTCTGTAATGGTCAGTAGTTTTGGTCTGTAATGGTCAGTAGTTGTGGTCTGTAATGGTCAGTAGTTTTGGTCTGTAATGGTCAGTAGTTTTGGTCTGTAATGGTCAGTAGTTGTGGTCAGTAGTTGTGGTCTGTAATGGTCAGTAGTTTTGGTCTGTAATGGTCAGTAGTTGTGGTCAGTAGTATTGGTCTGTAATGGTCAGTAGTTTTGGTCTGTAATGGTCAGTAGTTGTGGTCTGTAATGGTCAGTAGTTTTGGTCTGTAATGGTCAGTAGTTTTGGTCTGTAATGGTCAGTAGTTTTGGTCTGTAATGGTCAGTAGTTGTGGTCAGTAGTTTTGGTCTGTAATGGTCAGTAGTTTTGGTCTGTAATGGTCAGTAGTTGTGGTCTGTAATGGTCAGTAGTTGTGGTCTGTAATGGTCAGTAGTTTTGGTCTGTAATGGTCAGTAGTTTTGGTCTGTAATGGTCAGTAGTTGTACTAATTAGGTGTGTAGTTCAGTGATTCTGACCAGTAGTAGTGTGGTTGTGGTCAGTAGCTGTGTTCAGTAGTTGTGTGGTTGTGGTCAGTAGCTGTGTTCAGTAGTTGTGTGGTTGTGGTCACCAGTTTTGGTACGTAATTATGGTCTGTAGTTGTGTTGTTGTAGACAGTAGTGGTTAGTAGTTGTAGACAGTAGTTGTGGTCAGCAGTTGTGGTCTGTAATTGTGTGGTTGTGGTCAGTAGTTGTGTGGTTGCGGTCAATAGTTGTGTGGTTCAGTAGTTGTGTGGTCAATAGCTGTGTGGTTGTGGTCAGTAGTTGTGTGGTTCAGTAGTTGTGTGGTTAATAGTTGTGTGGTTGTGGTCAGTAGTTGTGTGGTTCAATAGTTGTGTGGTTGTGGTCAGTAGTTGTGTGGTTCAGTAGTTGTGTGGTTCAGTAGTTGTGTGGTTGTGGTCAGTAGTTGTGTGGTTCAGTAGTTGTGTGGTCAGTAGTTGTGTGGTTGTGGTCAATAGTTGTGGGGTTCAGTAGTTGTGTGGTTGTGGTCAGTAGTTGTGTGGTTGTGGTCAGTAGTTGTGTGGTTGTGGTCAGTAGTTGTGTGGTTGCGATCAGTAGTTGTGTGGTTGTGGTCAGTAGTTGTGTGGTTGCGGTCAGTAGTTGTGTGGTCAGTAGTTGTGTGGTTCAGTAGTTGTGTGGTCAGTAGTTGTGTGGTTGCGGTCAGTAGTTGTGTGGTTGCGGTCAGTAGTTGTGTGGTTGTGGTCAGTAGTTGTGTGGTTCAGTAGTTGTGTGGTTCAGTAGTTTTGTGGTTGTGGTCAGTAGTTGTGTGGTTCAGTAGTTGTGTGGTCAATAGTTGTGTGGTTCAGTAGTTGTGTGGTTCAGTAGTTGTGTGGTTGCGGTCAGTAGTTGTGTGGTTCAGTAGTTGTGTGGTTCAGTAGTTTTGTGGTTGTGGTCAGTAGTTGTGTGGTTCAGTAGTTGTGTGGTCAATAGTTGTGTGGTTGTGGTCAGTAGTTGTGTGGTTCAGTAGTTGTGTGGTTCAGTAGTTGTGTGGTTGTGGTCAGTAGTTGTGTGGTTCAGTAGTTGTGTGGTTGCGGTCAGTAGTTGTGTGGTTGTGGTCAGTAGTTGTGTGGTTCAGTAGTTGTGTGGTCAGTAGTTGTGTGGTTCAGTAGTTGTGTGGTTCAGTAGTTTTGTGGTTGTGGTCAGTAGTTGTGTGGTCAATAGTTGTGTGGTTGTGGTCAGTAGTTGTGTGGTTCAGTAGTTGTGTGGTTCAGTAGTTGTGTGGTTGTGGTCAGTAGTTGTGTGGTTCAGTAGTTGTGTGGTTCAGTAGTTGTGTGGTCAGTAGTTGTGTGGTTGTGGTCAATAGTTGTGGGGTTCAGTAGTTGTGTGGTTGTGGTCAGTAGTTGTGTGGTTGTGGTCAGTAGTTGTGTGGTTGTGGTCAATAGTTGTGTGGTTGCGGTCAGTAGTTGTGTGGTTGCGGTCAGTAGTTGTGTGGTTTAAGTAGTTGTGTGGTTGTGGTCAGTAGTTGTGTGGTTGTGGTCAATAGTTGTGTGGTTGTGGTCAGTAGTTGTGTGGTTGTGGTCAATAGTTGTGTGGTTCAGTAGTTGTGTGGTCAATAGTTGTGTGGTTGTGGTCAGTAGTTGTGTGGTTCAGTAGTTGTGTGGTTGTGGTCAATAGTTGTGGGGTTCAGTAGTTGTGTGGTTGTGGTCAGTAGTTGTGTGGTTGTGGTCAGTAGTTGTGTGGTTGTGGTCAATAGTTGTGTGGTTGCGGTCAGTAGTTGTGTGTTTGCGGTCAGTAGTTGTGTGGTTTAAGTAGTTGTGTGGTTGTGGTCAGTAGTTGTGTGGTTGTGGTCAATAGTTGTGTGGTTGTGGTCAGTAGTTGTGTGGTTGTGGTCAATAGTTGTGTGGTTCAGTAGTTGTGTGGTCAATAGTTGTGTGGTTGTGGTCAGTAGTTGTGTGGTTCAGTAGTTGTGTGGTTGTGGTCAATAGTTGTGGGGTTCAGTAGTTGTGTGGTTGTGGTCAGTAGTTGTGTGGTTGCGGTCAGTAGTTGTGTGGTCAATAGTTGTGTGGTTGTGGTCAGTAGTTGTGTGTTATGTAATACTACATAAGATATGACAAAGCAACGGACTTTTTGTCCTGAATACAAAGTGTTAAGTTTAACACATGGTCACGACTTCTGCCGAAGTCGTTGCCTCTCCTTGTTCGGGGCGGTGCTCGGCGGTCGACGTCACCGACCTTCTAGCCATCACTGATCCATTTTTCATTTTCCATTGGTTTTGTCATGTCTTCCTTCACACCTGGTTCCAATTCCATCAATTACATGTTGTGTATTTAACCCTCTGTTTCCCCTCATGTCTTTGTCAGAGATTGTTTTATTGTCAGTGTTGTTTTATGTTTTATAGGTGCGTGACGGGTCCTCGTACCCATGTTCGTTTATGTACGTATTTAGTGTTTGGAGCATGTTAAGTGGACTTATATTAAAATACTCCATTTACTCTCCTGCACCTGACTTCCGTACCACCTATACACACACGACTCTGACACACATTACCACTCTCCATATTGTCAAGCACGGTGGTGGCTGCTTCATGTTATGGGTATGCTTGTAATTGTTAAGGACTGGGGAGTTTTTCAGGATAAAAAAAATATTCATAGAGCTATGCACAGTCAAAATTCTAGAGGAAAACCAGGTTCAGTCTGCTTTCCACCAGACAATGTGAGATGAAATTACCTTTCAGCGGGACAATAACCTAAAACACAAAGCCAAATCTACACTGGAGTTGCTTACCAAGAAGACAGTGAATGTTCCTGAGTGACCGAGTTACAGTTTTGACTTAAATCTTCTTGAAAATCTATGGCAAGACCTACTGGTTGCCTAGCAACGATCAACAACCAATTTGACAGAGGTGGAAGAATTTTGAAAAGAATAATGGTGAAATGTTACACAATCCAGGTGTGGAAAGCTCTTAGAAACTTACCCAGAAACCCTCACAGCTGTAATCGCTGCCAAAGGTGATTCTACAAAGTATTTATAAAAACATGTTTTTACTTTGCATTATGGGGTATTGTGTGTAAATGTTAAAAAAATATGTTTTTTTTTCATCTACGTTGAATTCAGGCTGTAACATAACAAAATGTGGAATAAGGGGTGTGAATGCTTTCTGAAGGCATTGTATCTGCACACTATAGGAAAGCCCCATTCATGTGTCTGCACTCTATAGGAAAGCCCCATTCATGATGTGTCTACACTCTATAGGAAAGCCCCATTCATGATGTGTCTACACTCTATAGGAAAGCCCCATTCATGATGTGTCTGCACTCTATAGGAAAGCCCCATTCATGATGTGTCTACACTCTATAGGAAAGCCCCTTTGAGTCAGTGTGTGCACCATACAGTGCAATTGGAAAGTATTCGGACCCCACATTTTGTTACGTTACAGCCTTATTCTAAAATTGATTAACAAAAAAAAATCCTCATCTATCTACACACAATAATCCATAATGACAATGCAAAAAAACAGGTTTAGAGCATGCATCTCTGTTTAATCCTAATTTAAAAGTGTAAAGTTTGCAGCCATCCACTTCCTTATGTCTGAAACACAGGCTTCCAGCGAGGGCAATTTTGGGGCTTCACCATGTTTCATTGAAATGTACAGCTGTGTGTCATCCGCATAGCAGTGACAGTTAACATTATGTTAAGATCTGAACCAGGCCAGAACTTGTCCGTGTAGACCAATTTGGGTTTCCAATCTCGGCAGCGTAGCCTAGTGGTTAGGTTGCGAGTTCAAACCCCCGAGCTGACAAGGCACAAATCTGTCGTTCTGCCCCTGAACAGGCAGTTAACCCTCTGTTCCCAGGCCGTCATTGAAAATAAGAATATGTTCTTAACTGACTTGCCTGATTAAATAAAGGTAAAATTAAAATTTTAAAAAAGAATGCGGTGATCGATGGTATCAAAAGCAACACTAAGGTCTAGGAGCACGAGGACAGATGCAGAGCCTCGGTCTGACACAATAAAATGTAATTTACCACCTTCACAAGTGCCGTCTCAGTGCTATGATGGGGTCTAAAACCAGACTGAAGTATTTTGTATACATTGTTTGTCTTTAGGAAGGCAGTGAGTTGCTGCGCAACAAAGCTTGAAGGTTTAGAGGTCATGATTATTTTCATCATTGTATCAAGAGATACAGTACTAAAACACCCTAGTGGCTCTCTTGATCCTTGGTCCTGGCAGAGTTGTGCAGACTCAGGACAACTGAGCTTTGGAGGAATATGCATATTTAAAGAGCAATCCGTTATTTGCTTTCTAATAATCATGATCTTTTCTTCAAAGAAGTTCATGAATTTATTACTGCTGAGGTGAAAGCCATCCTCACTTAGGGAGTGCTGTTTTTTAGTTAGCTTTGTGACAGTATCAAAAATAAATGTTGGATTGTTCTTATTATCTTCAATTAAAGTTGTAAAAATAGGATGATCGAGCAGCAGGGAGGGCTCTTCGATACTGCACGGTACCGTCTTTCCAAGCTGATCGGAAGACTTCCAGTCTGGTGTGGCGCCATTTCTGTTCCAATTTTCCAATCTTCCATTTAAGAATGCCACTGTGTTTTTGGGGACCTTCATTGCTGCAGAAAGTTTTTGGTACCCTTCCCCAGATCTGTGCCTCGACACAATCCTGTCTCGGAGCTCTACGGACAATTCCTTCCACCTCATTACTTGTTTTTTTCTCTAACATGTACTGTCAACTGTGGGACATTATGTAGACAGGTGTGTGCCTTTCCAAATCATGTCCAATCAATTGAATTTACCACAGGTGGACTCCAATCAAGTGATTTTCTCACACATGACATCTGTCTCTCTGTCTGATTCTCTCTGTCTGATTCTCTCTCTCTCTCTCTCTCTCTCTCTCTCTCTCTCTGTCTCTGTCTCTGTCTCTGTCTCTCTCTCTCTCTCTCTCTCTCTCTGTCTCTGTCTCTGTCTCTGTCTCCTCCCTCCCTCCCTCCCTCCCTCCCTCCCTCCCTCCCTCCCTCCCTCCCTCCCTCCCTCCCTCTGTCTCTCTCTTCCTCTTTATCTCTCTCTCTCTCTATCTCTCTGTCTGCCTCTCTCTTCCTCTTTATCTCTCTCTCTCTCTGTCTCTCTGTCTGCCTCTCTCTTCCTCTTTATCTCTCTCTGTCTCTCTCTCTCTCTGTCTCTCTCTCTCTCTGTCTCTCTCTCTCTCTGTCTCTCTCTATCTATCTATCTATCTATCTATCTATCTATCTATCTATCTATCTATCTATCTATCTATCTATCTATCTATCTATCTCCGTTTCGCCTGTGTAAAACCATGTCTGCCGTAGTGCTTGGCATTCCTGCGGTTTGACTTTGACACTTCCTGTCCTAAAACGAGAATCACGGCTGCAAGTAAAGAACATTTTTTGTTGTTTGTTCACTGGCATAATAACAACACACTATGCCTAATTGAATGAATTGGACTGTTGCTAATAGTACCAGAACCACAAGCCAATTTCAACGCTAGCTAATACAGGAAGTACAACCACTAAGTTACCATGTCTCATTCATTCAGTGTCCCTTTACACACGGTACACACATGTGCGCTCACACTAACATATACTGAACACAAACACACTGCCCCCCCCACACCCCCCCCCCACACACACACCCCTCCACCCACAAACACACTGCCCCCCCCCCCCACACACACCCCTCCACCCACACACACACCCCTCCACCCACACCCCCCCCACACACACACACACACACACACCCCTCCCCCCACACACACACACACCCCTCCCCCACACACACACCCCTCCACCCACAAACACACTGCCCCCCCACCACACACACACACCCTCCCCCACACACACACACCCCTCCCCCCACACACACACACCCTCCACCCACAAACACACTGCCCCCCCCACACACACACACACACACCCCTCCCCCACACACACACCCCCCCCACACACCCCATCCACCCACACACACACCCCCTCCACCCACACACATACACACAGCATTTACCTTCCATTGCTTATGTGTACCTGTGCAACGTAACAACCATACAGACAGACAGACAGACACTGTCAACCAAGTTCTCTCACAATGGGGCTACTGACTGACTTACTGACTGACCACAGACTGAACAAAGCTCTTTATAGTGTCAGAAACAGGAATCCGCTTACAACGATTGCTCTCCTTTTCCATTTGCTGTTTGTCATACACCTTTAAACCCTGCTTTGTTCCTGACTTACTGGTTGCCCTTTTCCCCCTGCAAACACAAACACACACGTACACACGCACACACACTGACTCTGTAATCCATTCATACAGCTGGAGAGAGAGAGAGAGAGAGAGAGAGAGAGAGAGAGAGAGAGAGAGAGAGAGAGAGAGAGAGAGAGAGAGAGAGAGAGAGAGAGAGAGAGAGAGAGAGAGAGAGAGAGAGAGAGAGAGAGAGAGAGAGAGAGAGAGAGAGAGAGAGAGAGCACAACAGCTGTGTGTTACTCCTAGATTTTGCTTGGAGACAGACAGATAGACAGACAGTCACCGTGCAGACGCGTCACTGGTGTTATTAACGAACCAGCCGGCCCCAACAACAGCTACATTTAGAAAGTCCTGGGCTTCTGGAATAAAAGCAAACAAACGGTGTGTGTTATTAACGAACCAGCCGGCCCCAACAACAGCTACATTTAGAAAGTCCTGGGCTTCTGGAATAAAAACAAACAAACGGTGTGTGTTATTAACGAACCAGCCGGCCCCAACAACAGCTACATTTAGAAAGTCCTGGGCTTCTGGAATAAAAACAAACAAACGGTGTGTGTTATTAACGAACCAGCCGGCCCCAACAACAGCTACATTTAGAAAGTCCTGGGCTTCTGGAATAAAAACAAACAAACGGTGTGTGTTATTAACGAACCAGCCGGCCCCAACAACAGCTACATTTAGAAAGTCCTGGGCTTCTGGAATAAAAGCAAACAAACGGTGTGTGTTATTAACGAACCAGCCGGCCCCAACAACAGCTACATTTAGAAAGTCCTGGGCTTCTGGAATAAAAGCAAACAAACGGTGTGTGTTATTAACGAACCAGCCGGCCCCAACAACAGCTACATTTAGAAAGTCCTGGGCTTCTGGAATAAAAACAAACAAACGGTGTGTGTTATTAACGAACCAGCCGGCCCCAACAACAGCTACATTTAGAAAGTCCTGGGCTTCTGGAATAAAAGCAAACAAACGGTGTGTGTTATTAACGAACCAGCCGGCCCCAACAACAGCTACATTTAGAAAGTCCTGGGCTTCTGGAATAAAAACAAACAAACGGTGTGTGTTATTAACGAACCAGCCGGCCCCAACAACAGCTACATTTAGAAAGTCCTGGGCTTCTGGAATAAAAGCAAACAAACGGTGTGTGTTATTAACGAACCAGCCGGCCCCAACAACAGCTACATTTAGAAAGTCCTGGGCTTCTGGAATAAAAGCAAACAAACGGTGTGTGTTATTAACGAACCAGCCGGCCCCAACAACAGCTACATTTAGAAAGTCCTGGGCTTCTGGAATAAAAGCAAACAAACGGTGTGTGTTATTAACGAACCAGCCGGCCCCAACAACAGCTACATTTAGAAAGTCCTGGGCTTCTGGAATAAAAGCAAACAAACGGTGTGTGTTATTAACGAACCAGCCGGCCCCAACAACAGCTACATTTAGAAAGTCCTGGGCTTCTGGAATAAAAACAAACAAACGGTGTGTGTTATTAACGAACCAGCCGGCCCCAACAACAGCTACATTTAGAAAGTCCTGGGCTTCTGGAATAAAAACAAACAAACGGTGTGTGTTATTAACGAACCAGCCGGCCCCAACAACAGCTACATTTAGAAAGTCCTGGGCTTCTGGAATAAAAACAAACAAACGGTGTGTGTTATTAACGAACCAGCCGGCCCCAACAACAGCTACATTTAGAAAGTCCTGGGCTTCTGGAATAAAAGCAAACAAACGGTGTGTGTTATTAACGAACCAGCCGGCCCCAACAACAGCTACATTTAGAAAGTCCTGGGCTTCTGGAATAAAAGCAAACAAACGGTGTGTGTTATTAACGAACCAGCCGGCCCCAACAACAGCTACATTTAGAAAGTCCTGGGCTTCTGGAATAAAAACAAACAAACGGTGTGTGTTATTAACGAACCAGCCGGCCCCAACAACAGCTACATTTAGAAAGTCCTGGGCTTCTGGAATAAAAGCAAACAAACGGTGTGTGTTATTAACGAACCAGCCGGCCCCAACAACAGCTACATTTAGAAAGTCCTGGGCTTCTGGAATAAAAGCAAACAAACGGTGTGTGTTATTAACGAACCAGCCGGCGCCAACAACAGCTACATTTAGAAAGTCCTGGGCTTCTGGAATAAAAACAAACAAACGGTGTGTGTTATTAACGAACCAGCCGGCGCCAACAACAGCTACATTTAGAAAGTCCTGGGCTTCTGGAATAAAAAAATAAAAAACGTCAAACAAAAATGAAAGTTGAACCGCTAATAGAGTTCGGTCAGCTGCCGTAACTTTGAATTGTGGTTTGAACTTGTTCTCATTCAGCAACAGCTAGTGGCTATAGCCTACACGTAATGGCTACCACCTGTGCTGCAGGGAAAGTCTGTAAGTTTCAACTGTTCTGCCTTACTATTATTTGACCATGCTGGTCATTTATGAACATTTGAACATCTTGGCCATGTTCTGTTATAATCTCCACCCGGCACAGCCAGAAGAGGACTGGCCACCCCACATATGCTCTCTCTAATTCTCTCTTTCTTTCTCTCTCTCGGAGGACCTGAGCCCAAGGACCGTGCCCCAGGACGACCTGACATGATGACTCCTTGTTGTCCCCAATCCACCTGACTGTGTTGCTGCTCCAGTTTCAACTGTTCTGCCTTATTATTATTGGACCATGCTGGTCATTTATGAACATTTGAACATCATGGCCATGTTCTGTTATAATCTCCACCCGGCACAGCCAGAAGAGGACTGGCCACCCCACATAGCCTGGTTCCTCTCTAGGTTTCTTCCTAGGTTTTGGCCTTTCTAGGGAGTTTTTCCTAGCCACCGTGCTTCTACACCTGTATTGCTTGCTGTTGAGGGTTTTAGGCTGGGTTTCTGTACAGCACTTTGAGATATCAGCTGATGTGAAGAAGGGCTTCATGAATACATTTGATTTGATTTGTAATTGGACAATGTGTTTACATGGCCATAGAGCGTACAGAGTTTCAGAGTCACCTACTGTCCTCCTTCAACACAGAGGTTTAAAAAGGGGAATCTGCAGTTCACAACTAATAGGTATATATTATCAAATTGAAAGTCCAAAAATATATGTACCAAAACCCAGATTTCCCCTTTAACCTAAATCACACTGGGAACAGTTGATCGGTCTTCTCAACGGTCAAGTCTGGATATAAACAGAGTAATAAATCAATCGTGCTGTGTGGGTTGTTTACATTGCTCCTGGTCAGGTTATGTTGTCTAGACTAACTCAGGGTCTAACCCATACACACTTGTAGATAATGACACACACACTTACATTGCTGTCGTTAAGCAGACACTCTTATCCAGACCAACTAACAGTAGTGAGTGCATAAATTGAATTGAACCCACAACCCTTTGCAAGCGTCATGCTCTACCAACTGAGCCCCACTGTGCCATTCTGGCTAGACACTCGACAGTGAGTAGATGAGGATCAGGTGCCCTCCTCTGGCCCCTCCTCCTCTCCTCCTCCTTTAATACCGTAAACCGGTAACGTAAGTCTGACCTTTTCCTTTAACTCAACAAGAAACAACAAAAAAACAAGACAATAAAAGGAGTGAAGACCTGTGTCCAGTAACACACGTTGTGATCACCAATAAATACCCTACTTCCTGCCTCCTACGTCATACTTTCTACTTCCTGCCTCCTACGTCATACTTCCTGCCTCCTACTTCCGGCCTCCTACTTCCTGCCTCCTACGTCATACTTCCTACTTCCTGCCTCCTACGTCATACTTCCTACTTCCTGCCTCCTACTTCCGGCCTCCTACTTCCTGCCTCCTACGTCATACTTCCTACTTCCTGCCTCCTACTTCCTGCTTCCTACTTCCTGCCTCCTACATCCTACTTCCTGACTCCTTACCTCTCCCTCCAGCCTCCTACATCCTGCTTCCCTGCTGTGTTATGCTATCCTCCTGTACGGGTCAGATCACATGGCCAGTTGGGTCAGACTGTTACCGCATCCAATCCTCCAACCGCCACTAATTTCAGCATATTTATCCTAACATGCATATATAACTTGTTTTCTGCCTGGGCTGGCTTAACAGGTGTCTTGGGGGGCTTTTAGTGTGTGTGTGGGGGGGGAGGCAAGGATGGAAGGAAGGAGGTGTGTGTTTGTGTGTGCGTGGGTTCTATCAGGTCCTGGGGTTCCTGGCTGAACCGTGGTCCTGGCTGAACCGTGGTCCTGGCTGAACCGTGGTCCTGGCTGGCCCGTGGTCCTGGCTGAACCGTGGTCTTGGCTGGCCCGTGGTCCTGGCTCCCTCACGCAAACCCAGGCCCTATGGTGAGCTGTGCCCATTGGGTCTCTCTAAGGCAGGGATATTCAACTCTGAGCCTGGAGGTCTGGAGGACTGCTGGTTTTTCTGTTCTACCTGATAATGAACTGCACCACCTGGTGTCCCAGGTCTAAATCAGTCCTATACTAGAGAGGAAGGATGTAAATCAGCAGAGGAACTTCCAGGTCCAGATTTGTGTTATTATTTGTTTTGTTTAACCTTTATTTCTCCTTTATTTAACGAGACAAGTCAGTTAAGAACAAATTATTATATACAATGACGGCCTACACCGGCCAAACCCGGACACCGGCCAAACCCGGACACCGGCCAAACCCGGACACCGCTGGGCCAGTTGTGCACCGCCCTGCGGACCAGAGCCCTATGGTACCATATATAGTGCACTACTTTAGACCAGAGCCCTATTCCCTATATAGTGCACTACTTTAGACCAGAGCCCTATTCCCTATATAGTGCACTACTTTAGGCCAGAGCCCTTTCCTATATAGTGCACTACTTTAGACCAGAGCCCTATTCCCTATATAGTGCACTACTTTAGACCAGAGCCCTATTCCCTATATAGTACACTACTTTAGACCAGAGCCCTATTCCCTATATAGTGCACTACTTTAGACCAGAGCCCTATTCCCTATATAGTGCACTACTTTAGACCAGAGCCCTATTCCCTATATAGTGCACTACTTTAGACTTTAGACCAGGACACTTTTCCCTATATAGTGCACTACTTTAGACCAGAGCCCTATTCCTATATAGTGCACTATTTTAGACCAGAGCCCTATCCCTATATAGTGCACTACTTTAGACCAGAGCCCTATTCCCTATATAGTGCATTACTTTAGACCTAAGCTCTATTCCCTATATAGTGCACTACTTTAGACCAGAGCCCTATTCCCTATATAGTGCACTACTTTAGGCCAGAGCCCTATTCCCTATATAGTGCACTACTTTAGACCAGAGCCCTATTCCCTATATAGTGCACTACTTTAGACCAGAGCCCTATTCCCTATATAGTGCACTACTTTAGACCAGAGCCCTATTCCCTATATAGTGCACTACTTTAGACCAGAGCCCTATTCCCTATATAGTGCACTACTTTAGACCAGAGCCCTATTCCCTATATAGTACACTACTTTAGACCAGAGCCCTATTCCCTATATAGTGCACTACTTTAGACCAGAGCCCTATTCCCTATATAGTGCACTACTTTAGACCAGAGCCCTATTCCCTATATAGTGCACTACTTTAGACTTTAGACCAGGACACTTTTCCCTATATAGTGCACTACTTTAGACCAGAGCCCTATTCCCTATATAGTGCACTACTTTAGACCAGAGCCCTATTCCTATATAGTGCACTACTTTAGGCCAGAGCCCTATTCCTATATAGTGCACTACTTTAGACCAGAGCCCTATTCCCTATATAGTGCACTACTTTAGACCAGAGCCCTATTCCCTATATAGTGCACTACTTTAGACCAGAGCCCTATTCCCTATATAGTGCATTACTTTAGACCTAAGCTCTATTCCCTATATAGTGCACTACTTTAGACCAGAGCCCTATTCCCTATATAGTGCACTACTTTAGGCCAGAGCCCTATTCCCTATATAGTGCACTACTTTAGACCAGAGCCCTATTCCTATATAGTGCACTACTTTAGGCCAGAGCCCTTTCCCTATATAGTGCACTACTTTAGACCAGAGCCCTATTCCTATATAGTGCACTACTTTAGGCCAGAGCCCTATATAGTGCACTACTTTAGACCAGAGCCTATGCATTCTCTTTGATCATATCTGATCTAAACCAATATTCACAAGCAACAGATCTAATTCCAGTGGAGATAACCTTCATTGTTTCAAATGTAATTTTTCACTGGACGGTAATGTAGGTTTTCACTGCAAGCCGTTAAACCTATAGGACATACGGGTCAGTGAGTACAGAACTCTGCTCAGGGGCTTCCTTTTGTCTCTTAATAAACCTATAGGACATACGGGTCAGTGAGTACAGAACTCTGCTCAGGGGGCTTCCTTTTGTCTCTTAATAAACCTATAGGACATACGGGTCAGTGAGTACAGAACTCTGCTCAGGGGGCTTCCTTTTGTCTCTTAATAAACCTATAGGACATATGGGTCAGTGAGTACAGAACTCTGCTCAGGGGGCTTCCTTTTGTCTCTTAATAAACCTATAGGACATATGGGTCAGTGAGTACAGAACTCTGCTCAGGGGCTTCCTTTTGTCTCTTAATAAACCTATAGGACATATGGGTCAGTGAGTACAGAACTCTGCTCAGGGGGCTTCCTTTTGTCTCTTAATAAACCTATAGGACATATGGGTCAGTGAGTACAGAACTCTGCTCAGGGGGCTTCCTTTTGTCTCTTAATAAACCTATAGGACATATGGGTCAGTGAGTACAGAACTCTGCTCAGGGGGCTTCCTTTTGTCTCTTAATAAACCTATAGGACATATGGGTCAGTGAGTACAGAACTCTGCTCAGGGGCTTCCTTTTGTCTCTTAATAAACCTATAGGACATATGGGTCAGTGAGTACAGAACTCTGCTCAGGGGCTTCCTTTTGTCTCTTAATAAACCTATAGGACATATGGGTCAGTGAGTACAGAACTCTGCTCAGGGGCTTCCTTTTGTCTCTTAATAAACCTATAGGACATATGGGTCAGTGAGTACAGAACTCTGCTCAGGGGGCTTCCTTTTGTCTCTTATTAAACCTCTAGGACATACCAGTCAGTGAGTAACTCTACACAGGGGTATCTTATTTTCTCTTAGGTCTGTCGTTGTATTGCTTTTGTAATGTTTCCCTCTAGTCCACAGCACAATACATGTTTCCTTTATGGCCGTGAAGTAAGATAAGGTCATGTAGAGTTCAAGCACCATCCATCTCTATTTTATTCCCCACAGAGACTCTTCTCATTCTGGCTCTATTGGCCTGATGTGAGACTATCGTACAATGGGTCCATCCCACATGGTACCCTGTTCACTGTATAATACACTACTATATAATGCACTACTATATAATACACTACTGTATAATACACTACTGTATAATACACTACTATATAATACACTACTATATAATACTTTACTATATAATACACTACTATATAATACACTACTATATAATACACTACTATATAAAGCACTACTATATAATACACTACTATATAATGCACTACTGTATAATACACTACTGTATAATACACTACTATATAATACACTACTATATAATACACTACTATATAATGCACTACTATATAATACACTACTATATAATGCACTACTATATAATACTCTACTATACAGTACACTACAATATAATACACTACTATATAATGCACTACTATATAATACACTACTATTTAATACTATACTATATAATACTATACTATATAATGCAGTACTATATAATACTCTACTATACAGTACACTACAATATAATACACTACTATATAATGCACTACTGTATAATACAATACAGTATAATACACTACTATATAATACACTACTATATAATACACTACTATATTATGCACTACTTTATAATACACTACTGTATAATACACTACTATATAATACTCTACTATACAGTACACTACAATATAATACACTACTATATAATGCACTACTATATAATACACTACTATTTAATACTATACTATATAATACTATACTATATAATGCAGTACTATATAATACTCTACTATACAGTACACTACAATATAATACACTACTATATAATGCACTACTGTATAATACAATACAGTATAATACACTACTATATAATACACTACTATATAATACACTACTATATTATGCACTACTTTATAATACACTACTATATAATGCACTACTATATAATACTTTACTATATAATACACTACTATATAATACACTACTATATAATGCACTACTGTATAATACACTACTGTATAATACACTACTATATAATACACTACGATATAATATTATACTATATAATACAATACTATATAATGCACTACTATATAATACTCTACTATACAGTACACTACAATATAATACACTTCTATATAATGCACTACTATATAATACTTTACTATATAATACACTACTATATAATACACTACTATATAATGCACTACTGTATAATACACTACTGTATAATACACTACTATATAATACACTACTATATAATGCACTACTGTATAATACAATACAGTATAATACACTACTATATAATACACTACTATATAATACACTACTATATTATGCACTACTTTATAATACACTACTGTATAATACACTACTATATAATACTTTACTATATAATACACTACTATATAATACACTACTATATAATGCACTACTGTATAATACACTACTGTATAATCAAATCAAATCAAATTGTATTCGTCACATACACATGGTTAGCAGATGTTAATGCGAGTGTAGCGAAATGCTTGTGCTTCTAGTTCCGACAATGCAGTAATAACCAACAAGTAATCTAACTAACAATTCCAAAACTACTGTCTAATACACAGTGTAAGGGGATAAAGAATATGTACATAAGGATATATGAATGAGTGATGGTACAGAGCATCATAGGCAAGATACAGTAGATGGTACTGAGTACAGTATATACATATGAGATGAGTATGTAAACAAAGTGGCATAGTTAAAGTGGCTAGTGATACATGTATTACATAAGGATGCAGTCGATGATATAGAGTACAGTATATACGTATGCATATGAGATGAATAATGTAGGGTAAGTAACATTATATAAGGTAGCATTGTTTAAAGTGGCTAGTGATATATTTACATCATTTCCCATCAATTCCCATTATTAAAGTGGCTGGAGTTGAGTCAGTGTCAGTGTGTTGGCAGCAGCCACTCAATGTTAGTGGGGGCTGTTTAACAGTCTGATGGCCTTGAGATAGAAGCTGTTTTTCAGTCTCTCGGTCCCAGCTTTGATGCACCTGTACTGACCTCGCCTTCTGGATGATAGCGGGGTGAACAGGCAGTGGCTCGGGTGGTTGATGTCCTTGATGATCTTTATGGCCTTCCTGTAACATCGGGTGGTGTAGGTGTCCTGGAGGGCAGGTAGTTTGCCCCCGGTGATGCGTTGTGCAGACCTCACTACTTTCTGGAGAGCCTTACGGTTGAGGGCGGAGCAGTTGCTGTACCAGGCGGTGATACAGCCCGCCAGGATGCTCTCGATTGTGCATCTGTAGAAGTGTGTGAGTGCTTTAGGTGACAAGCCGAATTTCTTCAGCCTCCTGAGGTTGAAGAGGCGCTGCTGCGCCTTCTTCACGATGCTGTCTGTGTGAGTGGACCAATTCAGTTTGTCTGTGATGTGTATGCCGAGGAAATGAAAACTTGCTACCCTCTCCACTACTGTTCCATCGATGTGGATAGGGGGTGTTCCCTCTGCTGTTTCCTGAAGTCCACAATCATCTCCTTAGTTTTGTTGACGTTGAGTGTGAGGTTATTTTCCTGACACCACACTCCGAGGGCCCTCACCTCCTCCTTGTAGGCCGTCTCGTCGTTGTTGGTAATCAAGCCTACCACTGTTGTGTCGTCCGCAAACTTGATGATTGAGTTGGAGCGTGCGTGGCCATACACTACTATATAATAATTTACTATATAATACTTTACTATATAATACTTTACTATATAATACACTACTATATAATGCACAACTATATAATACACTACTATATAATACTATTCTATATAATACAATACTATATAATGCACTACTATATAATACTCTACTATACAGTACACTACAATATAATACACTACTATATAATGCACTACTATATAATACACTACTATATAATACACTACTATATAATACACTACTATATAATACACTACTATATAATACACTACTTAGGACCTGACCCTAGGGGGCTCTGGTCAAAAGTAGTGCACTTAATGGGAAATAGGGGGAGGCTTTTGGGATGCACCCCCAATCTCTCTTTTGACATGAACACCGCTTGGATGTCTCAGACTGCAGTTTACGGCCACCTTCACACTTTAACTCCTTACCGAGCTGCAGCTGGCAGCCTCACTGCAGTTTACGGCCACCTTCACACTTTAACTCCTTACCGAGCTGCAGCTGGCAGCCTCACTGCAGTTTACGGCCACCTTCACACTTTAACTCCTTAACGAGCTGCAGCTGGCAGCCTCACTGCAGTTCTGACTGGCTCACCAATCATCTCCTCTGTTCTGACTGACTCACCAATCATCTCCTCTGTTCTGACTGACTCACCAATCATCTCCTCTGTTCTAACTGACTCACCAATCATCTCCTCTGTTCTGACTGACTCACCAATCATCTCCTCTGTTCTGACTGGCTCACCAATCATCTCCTCTGTTCTGACTGGCTCACCAATCATCTCCTCTGTTCTGACTGACTCACCAATCATCTCCTCTGTTCTAACTGACTCACCAATCATCTCCTCTGTTCTAACTGGCTCACCAATCATCGCCTCTGTTCTAACTGGCTCACCAATCATCTCCTCTGTTCTAACTGACTCACCAATCATCTCCTCTGTTCTGACTGACTCACCAATCATCTCCTCTGTTCTAACTGACTCACCAATCATCTCCTCTGTTCTGACTGACTCACCAATCATCTCCTCTGTTCTGACTGGCTCACCAATCATCTCCTCTGTTTTGACTGGCTCACCAATCATCTCCTCTGTTCTGACTGACTCACCAATCATCTCCTCTGTTCTAACTGACTCACCAATCATCTCCTCTGTTCTGACTGACTCACCAATCATCTCCCTGTTCTAACTGGCTCACCAATCATCGCCTCTGTTCTAACTGGCTCACCAATCATCTCCTCTGTTCTAACTGACTCACCAATCATCTCCTCTGTTCTAACTGACTCACCAATCATCTCCTCTGTTCTGACTGGCTCACCAATCATCTCCTCTGTTCTGACTGGCTCACCAATCATCTCCTCTGTTCTAACTGGCTCACCAATCATCTCCTCTGTTCTGACTGACTCACCAATCATCTCCTCTGTTCTGACTGACTCACCAATCATCTCCTCTGTTCTGACTGGCTCACCAATCATCTCCTCTGTTCTAACTGACTCACCAATCATCTCCTCTGTTCTGACTGACTCACCAATCATCTCCTCTGTTCTAACTGACTCACCAATCATCTCCTCTGTTCTGACTGACTCACCAATCATCTCCTCTGTTCTGACTGACTCACCAATCATCTCCTCTGTTCTGACTGACTCACCAATCCCCTTTAGCATATCCTTTGTTTCTGACTGACTCACCAATCATCTCCTCTGTTCTGACTGACTCACCAATCATCTCCTCTGTTCTGACTGACTCACCAATCATCTCCTCTGTTCTGACTGGCTCGCCAATCATCTCCTCTGTTCTGACTGGCTCACCAATCATCTCCTCTGTTCTGACTGGCTCACCAATCATCTCCTCTGTTCTGACTGACTCACCAATCATCTCCTCTGTTCTGACTGACTCACCAATCATCTCCTCTGTTCTGACTGACTCACCAATCATCTCCTCTGTTCTGACTGACTCACCAATCATCTCCTCTGTTCTGACTGACTCACCAATCATCTCCTCTGTTCTGACTGACTCACCAATCCCCTTTAGCATATCCTTTGTTTCTGACTGACTCACCAATCATCTCCTCTGTTCTGACTGACTCACCAATCATCTCCTCTGTTCTGACTGACTCACCAATCATCTCCTCTGTTCTGACTGACTCACCAATCATCTCCTCTGTTCTGACTGGCTCACCAATCATCTCCTCTGTTCTGACTGGCTCACCAATCATCTCCTCTGTTCTGACTGGCTCACCAATCATCTCCTCTGTTCTGACTGACTCACCAATCATCTCCTCTGTTCTGACTGGCTCACCAATCATCTCCTCTGTTCTGACTGACTCACCAATCATCTCCTCTGTTCTGACTGGCTCACCAATCATCTCCTCTGTTCTGACTGACTCACCAATCATCTCCTCTGTTCTGACTGGCTCACCAATCATCTCCTCTGTTCTGACTGGCTCACCAATCATCTCCTCTGTTCTGACTGGCTCACCAATCATCTCCTCTGTTCTGACTGGCTCACCAATCATCTCCTCTGTTCTGACTGACTCACCAATCATCTCCTCTGTTCTGACTGACTCACCAATCATCTCCTCTGTTCTGACTGACTCACCAATCATCTCCTCTGTTCTGACTGACTCACCAATTATCTCCTCTGTTCTGACTGACTCACCAATCATCTCCTCTGTTCTGACTGACTCACCAATCATCTCCTCTGTTCTGACTGACTCACCAATCATCTCCTCTGTTCTGACTGACTCACCAATCATCTCCTCTGTTCTAACTGACTCACCAATCATCTCCTCTGTTCTGACTGGCTCACCAATCATCTCCTCTGTTCTGACTGGCTCACCAATCATCTCCTCTGTTCTGACTGGCTCACCAATCATCTCCTCTGTTCTGACTGACTCACCAATCCCCTTTAGCATATCCTTTGTTTCTGACTGACTCACCAATCATCTCCTCTGTTCTGACTGACTCACCAATCATCTCCTCTGTTCTGACTGGCTCACCAATCATCTCCTCTGTTCTGACTGACTCACCAATCCCCTTTAGCATATCCTTTGTTTCTGACTGACTCACCAATCATCTCCTCTGTTCTGACTGGCTCACCAATCATCTCCTCTGACTGACTGACTCACCAATCATCTCCTCTGTTCTGACTGGCTCACCAATCATCTCCTCTGTTCTGACTGACTCACCAATCATCTCCTCTGTTCTGACTGGCTCTGACCAATCATCTCCTCTGTTCTGACTGGCTCACCAATCATCTCCTCTGTTCTGACTGGCTCACCAATCATCTCCTCTGTTCTGACTGACTCACCAATCATCTCCTCTGTTCTGACTGGCTCACCAATCATCTCCTCTGTTCTGACTGACTCACCAATCATCTCCTCTGTTCTGACTGGCTCACCAATCATCTCCTCTGTTCTGACTGGCTCACCAATCATCTCCTCTGTTCTGACTGACTCACCAATCCCCTTTAGCATATCCTTTGTTTCTGACTGACTCACCAATCATCTCCTCTGTTCTGACTGACTCACCAATCATCTCCTCTGTTCTGACTGGCTCACCAATCATCTCCTCTGTTCTGACTGACTCACCAATCATCTCCTCTGTTCTGACTGGCTCACCAATCATCTCCTCTGTTCTGACTGGCTCACCAATCATCTCCTCTGTTCTGACTGGCTCACCAATCATCTCCTCTGTTCTGACTGGCTCACCAATCATCTCCTCTGTTCTGACTGACTCACCAATCATCTCCTCTGTTCTGACTGACTCACCAATTATCTGACTGTTCACCACTGGCTCACCAATCATCTCCTCTGTTCTGACTGACTCACCAATCATCTCCTCTGTTCTGACTGGCTCACCAATCATCTCCTCACCTGACTGGCTCACCAATCATCTCCTCTGTTCTGACTGGCTCACCAATCATCTTTAGCATATCCTTTGTTTCTGAACTGGCTCACCAATCATCTCCTCTGTTCTGACTGACTCACCAATCATCTCCTCTGTTCTGACTGACTCACCAATCATCTCCTGTTCTGACTGACTCACCAATCATCTCCTGCTGTTCTAACTGGCTCACCAATCATCTCCTCTGTTCTGACTGACTCACCAATCATCTCCTCTGTTCTGACTGACTCACCAATCATCTCCTCTGTTCTGACTGACTCACCAATCATCTCCTCTGTTCTAACTGGCTCACCAATCATCTCCTCTGTTCTGACTGACTCACCAATCATCTCCTCTGTTCTGACTGACTCACCAATCATCTCCTCTGTTCTGACTGACTCACCAATCATCTCCTCTGTTCTGACTGACTCACCAATCATCTCCTCTGTTCTGACTGACTCACCAATCATCTCCTCTGTTCTAACTGGCTCACCAATCATCTCCTCTGTTCTGACTGACTCACCACTAATCATCTCCTCTGTTCTGACTGACTCACCAATCATCTCCTCTGTTCTGACTGACTCACCAATCATCTCCTCTGTTCTAACTGACTCACCAATCCCCTTTAGCATATCCTTTGTTTCTGACTGACTCACCAATCATCTCCTCTGTTCTAACTGACTCACCAATCATCTCCTCTGTTCTGACTGACTCACCAATCATCTCCTCTGTTCTAACTGACTCACCAATCCCCTTTAGCATATCCTTTGTTTCTGACTGACTCACCAATCATCTCCTCTGTTCTAACTGACTCACCAATCCCCTTTAGCATATCCTTTGTTTCTGACTGGCTCACCAATCATCTCCTCTGTTCTGACTGACTCACCAATCATCTCCTCTGTTCTGACTGACTCACCAATCATCTCCTCTGTTCTGACTGACTCACCAATCCCCTTTAGCATATCCTTTGTTTCTGACTGACTCACCAATCATCTCCTCTGTTCTAACTGACTCACCAATCATCTCCTCTGTTCTGACTGACTCACCAATCATCTCCTCTGTTCTGACTGACTCACCAATCATCTCCTCTGTTCTAACTGACTCACCAATCATCTCCTCTGTTCTAACTGACTCACCAATCATCTCCTCTGTTCTGACTGACTCACCAATCATCTCCTCTGTTCTGACTGACTCACCAATCATCTCCTCTGTTCTGACTGACTCACCAATCATCTCCTCTGTTCTGACTGGCTCACCAATCATCTCCTCTGTTCTGACTGACTCACCAATCATCTCCTCTGTTCTGACTGACTCACCAATCATCTCCTCTGTTCTGACTGGCTCACCAATCATCTCCTCTGTTCTGACTGACTCACCAATCATCTCCTCTGTTCTGACTGACTCACCAATCATCTCCTCTGTTCTGACTGACTCACCAATCATCTTTAGCATCTTCTCTGTTCTGACTGACTCACCAATCATCTTTAGCATCTTCTCTGTTCTGACTTACTCACCAATCATCTTTAGCATCTTCTCTGTTCTGACTGACTCACCAATCATCTCCTCTGTTCTGACTGACTCACCAATCATCTCCTCTGTTCTGACTGACTCACCAATCATCTTTAGCATCTCCTCTGTTCTGACTGACTCACCAATCATCTTTAGCATCTTCTCTGTTCTGACTGACTCACCAATCATCTTTAGCATCTTCTCTGTTCTGACTTACTCAACAATCCTCGCCAGCATCTCCTCTGTTCTGCTCCTCTTCCTCCTCCTCCACCACCACCTCCTCCTCCTCTTCCTTCTCCTTCACCACCAAAGCAGCAAATAGATACCATAAATGCAAGGCTCAAAGAAACACTGAGTCAGCCGATGCTTCACAAACTCATCTGGGATTAAAGGGGGAACATTGGAACGTGGAGATAAGAGCAACATTCCAACCTCAGGGTGGAGCTCATTCACTCCACGCAACCCAAAGCGGGACGAGCCAATTTCATCTCAGGCTGAGTCCCTCCTAATCTGATTGCCATTAGAGCTAAATCAATCTCAGGTCGAGTTTCTCGTTATGAGTTATGTTCCTTCTTCTTTGCTTTTCTGCACTTATCCAAGTTGGCCAACGCCCTAAAAAATGAGCAGTTATCCATTTCCTCGCATGAAGAATCGAGAATGTCCAATGAATCAATTCATCCCTGGTCTTTCCACAGCCATGAGTTAGTGTATAGATACAGTAGAGACAAACATAATTTATTAAGTGAGGGAGTGAGTGAGTGAGTGAGTGAGTGAGTGAGTGAGTGAGTGAGTGAGTGAGTGAGTGAGTGAAGGAGTGAAGGAGTGAAGGAGTGAAGGAGTGAGTGAGTGAGTGAGTGAGTGAGTAGGAGTGAGTGAGTGAGTGAGTGAGTGAGTGAGTGAGTGAGTGAGTGAGGGAGTGAGTGAGGGAGAGAGTGAGGGAGGGTAGACTCCAAAGGTTCCAGAACTCCAACCACAGCCATTCACAGTGCTATGGCTTACGTCATATCGCGTGTCTCTGCACGGGCCTGAAATGAACGGGACCACCCCAGATCTTTGGTGGGGTTCCCCCACAGGAATAGAACATGAATGTCAACCTCCATAATTCACAGATATCTTTTAGAAGTAAAAGCTTAGCAGGGCCTCCCCCTCTACCACTGAGGCAACGTGGGATGTGAAAGGGAGGCGTGGAACAACAGTAACAGATATGATCTTTAGAAAAGGAACAGACAGTTTATCAGGAATGTACTATAGTTCATAAAAAAGTATAAAGAATCACCGAGCTGACAAAGTAAAAAATCTGTCCGTATGCCCCTGAACAAGGCAGTTAACCCACTGTTCCCCTGAACAAGGCAGTTAACCCCACTGTTCCCCTGAACAAGGCAGTTAACCCACTGTTCCCCTGAACAAGGCAGTTAACCCCACTGTTCCCCTGAACAGGGCAGTTAACCCACTGTTCCCCTGAACAAGGCAGTTAACCCCACTGTTCCCTGAACAAGGCAGTTAACCCACTGTTCCCCTGAACAAGGCAGTTAACCCCACTGTTCCCCTGAACAAGGCAGTTAACCCACTGTTCCCCTGAACAAGTCAGTTAACCCACTGTTCCCCTGAACAAGGCAGTTAACCCACTGTTCCCTGAACAAGGCAGTTAACCCACTGTTCCCCTGAACAAGGCAGTTAACCCACTGTTCCCCTGAACAAGGCAGTTAACCCACTGTTCCCTGAACAAGGCAGTTAACCCCACTGTTCCCTGAACAAGGCAGTTAACCCCACTGTTCCCCTGAACAAGGCAGTTAACCCACTGTTCCCCTGAACAAGGCAGTTAACCCACTGTTCCCCTGAACAAGGCAGTTAACCCACTGTTCCCTGAACAAGGCAGTTAACCCACTGTTCCCTGAACAAGGCAGTTAACCCACTGTTCCCCTGAACAAGGCAGTTAACCCACTGTTACCCTGAACAAGGCAGTTAACCCACTGTTACCCTGAACAAGGCAGTTAACCCACTGTTCCCCTGAACAAGGCAGTTAACCCCACTGTTCCCTGAACAAGGCAGTTAACCCCACTGTTCCCCTGAACAAGGCAGTTAACCCACTGTTCCCTGAACAAGGCAGTTAACCCACTGTTCCCCTGAACAAGGCAGTTAACCCCACTGTTCCCCTGAACAAGGCAGTTAACCCACTGTTCCCCTGAACAAGGCAGTTAATCCACTGTTCCCCTGAACAAGGCAGTTAACCCCACTGTTCCCCGGTGGACCCTCATTGTAAATAAGAATTTGTTCTTAAACTGACTTGCCTGGTTAAATAAAGGTTAAATGATAACTTTAAAAACTTTCACTTTAAAAAGGTCATTCATCCAAGCATATTAGCACAACATAATGTAAAACATATATATCTTCATACATAGCATATCCTGTTTGATTATATACCACAAGATGGTGTGTAACCATGTGTATATCATAGTGGAGTTGATATTACCAGCATGACAAAGTAACACAGTAACATAAAGTAGCACAGGCTTACATATGCTTCAGATTGGACAGTTTGTTTTTGAATGGCTACATACAGAGCAGTCTGTCAGAAAGCAGGATGACAGAGGAACTAATGAGTCAGCTAAGCCGTTTGTTTTGCGGTCAGGTGACAGTCTGGGTATTCACTGATTTTGTGTTTCTCCAAAGTGGCCGGACGAAACACAGCTGACGAAACACAAGTTTACTGGAATCGTCCGTCTATCCAAACGGGAATGTGGGGACAGCAGAGGAAGAGATTGGAACGTTTCACAGAACAAGGAAAGCCAACATGTGTTTGGCTCATCCTGGTTCACCTCAACCAAGGGGAAGGTCTGGAGGCTGGACATAAACCTAAACCAAGGGGAAGGTCTGGAGGCTGGACATAAACCTAAACCAAGGGGAAGGACTGGAGGCTGGACATGAACCTAAACCAAGGGGAAGGACTGGAGGCTGGACATGAACCTAAACCAAGGGGAAGGTCGGAGGCTGGACATAAACCTAAACCAAGGGGAAGGTCGGAGGCTGGACATAAACCTAAACCAAGGGGAAGGACTGGAGGCTGGACATGAACCTAAACCAAGGGGAAGGACTGGAGGCTGGACATGAACCTAAACCAAGGGGAAGGGCAGGAGGCTGGACATGAACCTAAACCAAGGGGAAGGTCTGGAGGCTGGACATGAACCTAAACCAAGGGGAAGGTCTGGAGGCTGGACATGAACCTAAACCAAGGGGAAGGACTGGAGGCTGGACATAAACCTAAACCAAGGGGAAGGTCTGGAGGCTGGACATGAACCTAAACCAAGGGGAAGGACTGGAGGCTGGACATAAACCTAAACCAAGGGGAAGGGCAGGAGGCTGGACATGAACCTAAACCAAGGGGAAGGACTGGAGGCTGGACATGAACCTAAACCAAGGGGAAGGACTGGAGGCTGGACATGAACCTAAACCAAGGGGAAGGACTGGAGGCTGGACATGAACCTAAACCAAGGGGAAGGACTGGAGGCTGGACATGAACCTAAACCAAGGGGAAGGACTGGAGGCTGGACATGAACCTAAACCAAGGGGAAGGACTGGAGGCTGGACATGAACCTAAACCAAGGGGAAGGACTGGAGGCTGGACATAAACCTAAACCAAGGGGAAGGACTGGAGGCTGGACATGAACCTAAACCAAGGGGAAGGACTGGAGGCTGGACATAAACCTAAACCAAGGGGAAGGACTGGAGGCTGGACATGAACCTAAACCAAGGGGAAGGACTGGAGGCTGGACATGAACCTAAACCAAGGGGAAGGTCTGGAGGCTGGACATAAACCTAAACCAAGGGGAAGGTCTGGAGGCTGGACATGAACCTAAACCAAGGGGAAGGACTGGAGGCTGGACATGAACCTAAACCAAGGGGAAGGACTGGAGGCTGGACATGAACCTAAACCAAGGGGAAGGACTGGAGGCTGGACATGAACCTAAACCAAGGGGAAGGACTGGAGGCTGGACATAATAATAATAATAATATATGCTATTTAGCTGACGCTTTTATCCAAAGCGACTTACCTAAACCAAGGGGAAGGTCTGGAGGCTGGACATGAACCTAAACCAAGGGGAAGGACTGGAGGCTGGACATAAACCTAAACCAAGGGGAAGGTCTGGAGGCTGGACATGAACCTAAACCAAGGGGAAGGACTGGAGGCTGGACATGAACCTAAACCAAGGGGAAGGACTGGAGGCTGGACATGAACCTAAACCAAGGGGAAGGGCAGGAGGCTGGACATGAACCTAAACCAAGGGGAAGGACTGGAGGCTGGACATGAACCTAAACCAAGGGGAAGGACTGGAGGCTGGACATGAACCTAAACCAAGGGGAAGGACCGGAGGCTGGACATAAACCTAAACCAAGGGGAAGGTCTGGAGGCTGGACATGAACCTAAACCAAGGGGAAGGTCTGGAGGCTGGACATGAACCTAAACCAAGGGGAAGGACTGGAGGCTGGACATGAACCTAAACCAAGGGGAAGGACTGGAGGCTGGACATGAACCTAAACCAAGGGGAAGGACTGGAGGCTGGACATGAACCTAAACCAAGGGGAAGGACTGGAGGCTGGACATGAACCTAAACCAAGGGGAAGGACTGGAGGCTGGACATGAACCTAAACCAAGGGGAAGGACTGGAGGCTGGACATAAACCTAAACCAAGGGGAAGGACTGGAGGCTGGACATAAACCTAAACCAAGGGGAAGGACTGGAGGCTGGACATGAACCTAAACCAAGGTGAAGGGCAGGAGGCTGGACATGGTTTACTGGCTTGGCCATTACCGGCTGACTTTTGGGTCTGACTGCTGGACATGTGTGGATGGGATGAGGAAACAAGTGTGTGTGTACGAGAAACACAGAGAAGGTTTTGTTGTCCGGGTTGTGGGATATGTGCCAGTGTGTGTGATGTGTGATGTGTGTGTGTGTGTGTGTGTGTGTGTGTGTGTGTGTGTGTGTGTGTGTGTGTGTGTGTGTGTGTGTGTGTGTGTGTGTGTGTGTGTGTGTGTGTGTGTGTGTGTGTGTGATGTGTGTGTGATGTGTGTGTGCGTGTGCGTGTGATGTATGTGTGTGTGTTTTAGGGACGATCTCTGCGTGGAATGTCTGTGGTGCAGACTGGAACCCCTGTCTTTCAGTCATTCCAGAATCCTGTGACACGGCTGGCTGTGTGGAAGGACAGACCGATGTTCTGGAACGGGCGGACATTACCTCAACACTCTATTCCCCACTACAGAGGAATCTCTCTTTGAAAAGCGGAACCCCAAAAATACATCCCTTAAAGCATCACCTTGATTAAAACAGCAGAGAACCCCACAGATACTGAAAAAAAAAAGTTTTTGTATTTTTTTTCAAATATTTTTATATAATTTTTTTCAGCTCTATAGTTAACCAATTGAATAAATTCAATAATTACGAACACGAAAGCAGTTCACCCATTCTCATAAACCATCAGATAGTGTTAACATTATGGGATGGTGAAGGAAGGACTGATATGCATTACTTTTAATACACATCGGTGCCCGGGGAACAGTGGGTTAACTGGTCTAGGAACAGTGGGTTAACTGGTCTAGGAACAGTGGGTTAACTGGTCTAGGAACAGTGGGTTAACTGGTCTAGGAACAGTGGGTTAACTGGCCTAGGAACAGTGGGTTAACTGGTCTAGGAACAGCGGGTTAACTGGTCTAGGAACAGTGGGTTAACTGGTCTAGAAACAGTGGATTAACTGGTATAGGAACAGTGGGTTAACTGCCTTGCTCAAGGGGCAGAACAACATATTTTTACCTCGTCAGCTCGGGGATTCGATCCAGCAACCTTTCGGTTACTGGCCCAACTAGCAGTGCACACGTACATGCATATTTTTTAAAAACTTTTATTTAACTAGGCAAGTCAGTTAAGAACAAATTCTTATTTTCAATGATGGACTAGGAACAGTGGGTTAACTGCCTGTTCAGGGGCAGAACGACAGATTTGTACCTTGTCAGCTCAGAGGTTTGATCTTGCAACCTTCCAGTTACTAGTCCAACGCTCTAACTACTAGGCTACCCTGCCGCCCCAGGGTAGCCTATATAAAAAGCCATATACTGAAAATACTGAAAAATACAGGCCCAGCCTAGGAGTTTAGATATCATCTATGCAGAAATGTTAAATGGATGAATTTATTCTGAACAGAATTGGACACTTTGTACATGTCTTTCAGATATGTTCCCATGTTTCAGGAGAAAGGTCTACTGTTCTCAGCAGCATGGCATACCGAAGAGCTGGAGTTATTACGGATTTCATCAAGTTGACTTGGAAATACCTTCAGCTTCCCATTCTCTATTTACGAAAGGTTTCCTTTAGTTTACTATACTCTATTTACTAAAGGCTTCCTTCAGCTTCCCATTCTCTATTTACTAAAGGCTTCCTTCAGCTTCCCATTCTCTATTTACTAAAGGCTTCCTTCAGCTTCCCATTCTCTATTTACTAAAGGTGTCCTTTAGCTTCCCATTCTCTATTTACTAAAGGTGTCCTTCAGCTTCCCGTTCTCTATTTACTAAAGGCTTCCTTCAGCTTCCCATTCTCTATTTACTAAAGGTGTCCTTTAGCTTCCCATTCTCTATTTACTAAAGGCTTCCTTCAGCTTCCCATTCTCTATTTACTAAAGGCTTCCTTCAGCTTCCCATTCTCTATTTACTAAAGGTGTCCTTTAGCTTCCCATTCTCTATTTACTAAAGGCTTCCTTCAGCTTCCCATTCTCTATTTACTAAAGGCTTCCTTCAGCTTCCCATTCTCTATTTACTAAAGGCTTCCTTCAGCTTCCCATTCTCTATTTACTAAAGGCTTCCTTCAGCTTCCCATTCTCTATTTACTAAAGGCTTCCTTCAGCTTCCCCTTCTCTATTTACTAAAGGTGTCCTTTAGCTTCCCATTCTCTATTTACTAAAGGCTTCCTTCAGCTTCCCATTCTCTATCTACTAAAGGTTTCTTTTAGAGGGGCAAGGGATGATTTGCATTCCAGCTCAGAGTTTTATATAAAATGGAAGCAATCTCACAGGAAAATATTCCATTTCTTTTATCCCCTCCCTGTCACGTTCTGACCTCAGTTCCTTTGTTTTGTCTTTGTTTTAGTATGGTCAGGGCGTGAGTTGGGGTGGGCAGTCTATGTTCTTTTTAGTATGGTCAGGGCGTGAGTTTGGGTGGGCAGTCTATGTTCTTTTTTCTATAATTTGGGATTTCTGTGTTTGGCCTGGTATGGTTCTCAATCAGAGGCAGCTGTCAATCGTTGTCCCTGATTGAGAACCATACTTAGGTAGCCTGGTTTCACCTTTGAGTTGTGGGTGATTATTTTTCCGTTTCAGTGTTTGCACCCTTCGGGACTTTTTCGGGTTTTCATTTTGATTCTCTTGGTCTTTTTTTTGTAATTTTGTATTCATTTTTCCATTAAATGACATGATGGATACCTACCACGCTGCATTTTGGTCCTCCGATCCTTCCTACTCCTCCTCCTCAGAGGAGGAAGAAACCCGTGACACTGTCCGTATTGTGGATTGTACCACAAGGCCCGAAGAGACCAGGGACATTGGTTCATGTCTAATACCTCTTGTTCTATGATCACCCAAGGAGTGGGATCATTGTTATTAGCCCATTTAAGAGGGTACCTTGCATTAAATGCCAAATAGTATTTCTGAATATCAGGCAGGCCCAGGATACCTCTATTTCTGTCCATTGATCATTTTAAGCGGCTGACTCGAGGGGGTTTCTCTCTCCAGAGGAACTTCCTGAACAAACCATTCTCCCGAAAATGAGAGAGGGATTTCCCTGAGTAGGTATGTTAAACGTGGAAGAATGTTCATATTTATTTTCGATTCTTTTTTTACCCTAATGTGAGAGAGGAAATTCTTTCCATCTTTCGAGGTCGTCCATTGACCTTTTTTAATTAGAATGTTAAAGGGGATGACTTCATATATTTGTTTTTTAATTAGAATGGCTATGTTAAAGGGGATGACTTCATGTATTTGGGTTTTTTAATTAGAATGGCTATGTTAAAGGGAATGACTTCATGTGTTTGGGTTTTTTAATTAGAATGGCTATGTTAAAGGGGATGACTTCATGTGTTTGGGTTTTTTAATTAGAATGGCTATGTTAAAGGGGATGACTTCATGTGTTTGGGTTTTTTAATTAGAATGGCTATGTTAAAGGGGATGACTTCATGTGTTTGGGTTTTTTAATTAGAATGGCTATGTTAAAGGGGATGACTTCGTGTATTTGGGTTTTTTAATTAGAATGGCTATGTTAAAGGGGATGACTTCATGTATTTGGGTTTTTTAATTAGAATGGCTATGTTAAAGGGGATGACTTCATGTATTTGGTTTTTTTAATTAGAATGGCTATGTTAAAGGGGATGACTTCATGTGTTTGGGTTTTTTAATTAGAATGGCTATGTTAAAGGGAATGACTTCATGTATTTGGGTTTTTTAATTAGAATGGCTATGTTAAAGGGGATGACTTCATGTGTTTGGGTTTTTTAATTAGAATGGCTATGTTAAAGGGGATGACTTCATGTATTTGTTTTTTTTAATTAGAATGGCTATGTTAAAGGGGATGACTTCATGTATTTGGGTTTTTTAATTAGAATGGCTATGTTAAAGGGGATGACTTCATGTATTTGGGTTTTTTAATTAGAATGGCTATGTTAAAGGGGATGACTTCATGTATTTGGGGTTTTAGCATTACTTCAAGGTATTTAACTCCTTCTGGAGATCATTTGAATGGGAGGGAGGCAATGCTATCATTGTAAATGTGTATGTTTAAAGGCATTACCTCTGCTTTGTCCCAAGTGACGGCAGGGTAGCCTAGTGGTTAGAGTGTAGAGGCGGCAGGGTAGCCTAGTGGTTATAGTGTAGAGGCGGCAGGGTAGCCTAGTGGTTAGAGCGTTGGACTTATAACTCAAATGTTGTAAGATCAAATCCCTGAGCTGACAAAGTCAACATCTGTTGTTCTTCCCCTGAACAATGCAGTTAACCCACTGTTCCTAGGCTGTCATTGAAAATAAGAATTGGTTCTTAAATGACTTCCCTAGTTTAAAAAAAAAGTGATCTTATAGCCAGACAGCTTAATTGTTTCTAGTACATGCTGAGGTAACATCTGGCTATTTGGTGCTGTTAGCAGCATGGCATCTGGCTAATTGGTGCTGTTAGCAGCATGGCATCTGGCTATTTGGTGCTATGTTAAAGGGGATGACTGTTAGCAGCCTGGCATCTGGCTAATTGGTGCTGTTAGCAGCATGGCATCTGGCTATTTGGTGCTGTTAGCAGCATGGCATCTGGCTAATTGGTGCTGTTAGCAGCATGGCATCTGGCTAATTGGTGCTATTAGCAGCATGGCATCTGGCTATTTGGTGCTGTTAGCAGCATGGCATCTGGCTATTTGGTGCTGTTAGCAGCATGGCATCTGGCTATTTGGTGCTGTTAGCAGCATGGCATCTGGCTATTTGGTGCTGTTAGCAGCATGGCATCTGGCTATTTGGTGCTGTTAGCAGCATGGCATCTGGCTATTTGGTGCTATTAGCAGCATGGCATCTGGCTATTTGGTGCTGTTAGCAGCATGGCATCTGGCTATTTGGTGCTGTTAGCAGCATGGCATCTGGCTATTTGGTGCTGTTAGCAGCATGGCATCTGGCTATTTGGTGCTGTTAGCAGCATGGCATCTGGCTATTTGGTGCTGTTAGCAGCATGGCATCGGGCTATTTGGTGCTGTTAGCAGCATGGCATCTGGCTATTTGGTGCTGTTAGCAGCATGGCATCTGGCTATTTGGTGCTGTTAGCAGCATGGCATCTGGCTATTTGGTGCTGTTAGCAGCATGGCATCTGGCTATTTGGTGCTGTTAGCAGCATGGCATCTGCACTGACTTAGTTTGACAGTCTCTTTACCTATTTTAATTCCTTGTATCCTTTTATGATCTGTAAGTTAGCAGGCCAAGGGTTCTAAAGACAGAATGAAGAGCAAAGGGAGAAGACCGCACCCTTGGTGTGTTCCTCTGTGGATGGTGAAGGCATCTGACATCAGACCATCAGTGCAGGTTTTGTCTGTTGTTGACTTCAGTCAATTAATCACATTTATTTATATAGCCCTTTGTACATCAGCTGATATCTCAAAGTGCTGTACAGAAACCCAGCCTTAAACCCCCAAACAGCAAGCAATGCAGGTGTAGAAGCACGGTGGCTAGGAAAAACTCCATAGAAAGGCCAGAACCTAGGAAGAAACTTAGAGAGGAACCAGGCTATGAGGGATGGCCAGTCCTCTTCTGGCTGTGACACCGGGTGGAGATTATAACAGAACATGGCCAACCTCAGGAGTAAATGTCAGTTGGTTTTTCATCATTCAGAGCATCTCTACCGCTCCTGCTGTCTCTAGAGAGTTGAAAACAGCAGGTCTGGGACAGGTAGCACGTCCTGTGAACAGGTCAGGGTTCCTGGAACTGGAGCAGCAGCATGACCAAGTGGACTGGGGACAACAAGGAGTCATCAGGCCAGGTAGTCCTGAGGCATGGTCCTAGGGCTCAGGTCCTCCAAGAGAGAGAGAGAAAGAGAGAGAGAAAGAAAGAAAGAAAGAGTGAGAGTGAGAGAGAGAGAGAGAGAGAGAGAGAGAGAGAGAGAGAGAGAATTAGAGAGCATACTTACATTCACACAGGGCACTGGATAAGACAGTAGAAATACTCCAGATATAACAGACTGACCCCCACCCCCAACACATAAACTATTGCAGCATAAATATTGGAGGCTGAGACAGGAGGGGTCGGGAGACACTGTGGCCCCGTCCGACGACGGGGTATAACACCACCCAATTTGCCCCACCCAATTTGCTGAACCACAGCCCCCAAACCACTAGAGGGATATCTTCAACCACCAACTTACCATCCTGAGACAAAGCCGAGTATAGCCCAAGAAGATCTCCCCCACAGGAAGACCATGTCAGTGACTCAACCCACTCAAGTGACGCACCCCTCCTAGGGAAGGCATGGAAGAGCACCAGTAAGCCAGTGACTCAGCCCCTGTAATAGGGTTAGAGGCAGAGAATCCCAGTGGAGAGAGGGGAATCGGCCAGGCAGAGACAGCAAGGGCAGTTCGTTGCTCCAGTGCTTTTCCGTTCACCTTCCCACTCCTGGGCCGGACTACACTCAATCATATGACCCACTGAAGAGATGAGTCTTCAATAAAGACTTAAATGTTGAGACCGAGTTTGCGTCTCTGACATGGGTAGGCAGACCGTTCCATAAAAATGGAGCTCTATAGGAGAAAGCCCTGCGTCCAGCTGTTTGATTAGAAATTATAGGGACAGTAAGGAAGCCTGCGTCTTGTGACCGTAGCGTACATGTAGGTATATACAGCAGGACCAAATCGGAAAGATAGGTAGGAGCAATCCTATGTATTACTTTGTAGGTTAGCAGTAAAACCTTGAAATCAGCGCTAGCTATAACAGGAAGCCAGTGTAGAGAGGCTAGCACTGGAGTAATATGATCCCATTTTTTGGTTCTAGTCAAGATTCTAGCAGCCGTGTTTAGCACTAACTGAAGTTTATTTAGTGCCTTATCCGGGAAGCCAGAAAGTAGAGTATTGCAGTAGTCTAACCTAGAAGTGACAAAAGCATGGATTAATTTTTCTGCATAATTTTTGGACAGAAATTTTCAGATTTTTTTGCAATGTTATGTAGATGGAAAAAGTTATCCTTGAAACAGTGTTGATATCAAATCAAATCAAATTGTATTTGTCACATACACATGGTTAGCAGATGTTAATGCGAGTGTAGCGAAATGCTTGTGCTTCTAGTTCCGACAATGCAGTAATAACCAACAAGTAATCTAATCTACACAATGTAAGGGATAAAGAATATGTACATAAGGATATATGAATGAGTGATGGTACAGAGCAGCATAGGCAAGATACAGTAGATGGTATCGAGTACAGTATATACATATGAGATGAGTATGTAAACAAAGTGGCATAGTTAAAGTGGCTAGTGATACATGTATTACATAAGGATGCAGTCGATGATATAGAGTACAGTATATACGTATGCATATGAGATGAATAATGTAGGGTAAGTAACATTATATAAGGTAGCATTGTTTAAAGTGGCTAGTGATATATTTACATAATTTCCCATCAATTCCCATTATTAAAGTGGCTGGAGTTGAGTCAGTGTCAGTGTGTTGGCAGCAGCCACTCAATGTTAGTGGTGGCTGTTTAACAGTCTGATGGCCTTGAGATAGAAGCTGTTTTTCAGTCTCTCGGTCCCAACTTAGATGCACCTGTACTGACCTCGCCTTCTGGATGATAGCGGGGTGAACAGGCAGTGGCTCGGGTGGTTGATGTCCTTGATGATCTTTATGGCCTTCCTGTAACATCGGGTGGTGTAGGTGTCCTGGAGGGCAGGTAGTTTGCCCCGGTGATGCGTTGTGCAGACCTCACTACTTTCTGGAGAGCCTTACGGTTGAGGGCGGAGCAGTTGCTATACCAGGCGGTGATACAGCCCGCCAGGATGCTCTCGATTGTGCATCTGTAGAAGTGTATGAGTACTTTAGGTGACAAGCCAAATTTCTTCAGCCTCCTGAGGTTGAAGAGGCGCTGCTGCGCCTTCTTCACGATGCTGTCTGTGTGAGTGGACCAATTCAGTTTGTCTGTGATGTGTATGCCGAGGAACTTAAAACTTGCTACCCTCTCCACTACTGTTCCATCGATGTGGATATGGGGGTGTTCCCTCTGCTGTTTCCTGAAGTCCACAATCATCTCCTTAGTTTTGTTGACGTTGAGTGTGAGGTTATTTTCCTGACACCACACTCCGAGGGCCCTCACCTCCTCCCTGTAGGCCGTCTCGTCGTTGTTGGTAATCAAGCCTACCACTGTTGTGTCGTCCGCAAACTTGATGATTGAGTTGGAGGCGTGCGTGGCCACGCAGTCGTGGGTGAACAGGGAGTACATGAGAGGGCTCAGAACGCACCCTTGTAGGGCCCCAGTGTTGAGAATCAGCGGGGTGGAGATGTTGTTGCCTACCCTCACCACCTGGGCGCGGCCCGTCAGGAAGTCCAGTACCCAGTTGCACAGGGCGGGGTCGAGACCCAGGGTCTCGAGCTTGATGACGAGCTTGGAGGGTACTATGGTGTTGAATGCCGAGCAGTAGTCGATGAACAGCATTCTCACATAGGTATTCCTCTTGTCCAGATGGGTGTGGTTGAGATTGCATCGTCTGTGGACCTATTTGGGCGGTAAGCAAATTGGAGTGGGTCTAGGGTGTCAGGTAGGGTGGAGGTGATATGGTCCTTGACTAGTCTCTCAAAGCACTTAATGATGACGGAAGTGAGTGCTACGGGCGGTAGTCGTTTAGCTCAGTTACCTTAGCTTTCTTGGGAACAGGAACAATGGTGGCCCTCTTGAAGCATGTGGGAACAGCAGACTGGTATAGGGATTGATTGAATATGTCCGTAAACACACCGGCCAGCTGGTCTGCGCATGCTGTGAGGGCGCGGCTGGGGATGCCGTCTGGGCCTGCAGCCTTGCGAGGGTTAACACGTTTAAATGTCTTACTCACCTTGGCTGCAGTGAAGGAGAGTCCGCATGTTTTCGTTGCAGGCCGTGTCAGTGGCACTGTACTGTCCTCAAAGTGGGCAAAAAGTTATTTAGTCTGCCTGGGAGCAAGACATCCTGGTCCGTGACTGGGCTGGATTTCTTATCCGTGATTGACTGTAGACCCTGCCACATGCCTCTTGTGTCTGAGCCGTTGAATTGAGATTCTACTTTGTCTCTGTACTGACGCTTAGCTTGTTTGATAACCTTGCGGAGGGAATAGCTGCACTGTTTGTATTCGGTCATGTTACCAGTCACCTTGCCCTGATTAAAAGCAGTGGTTCGCGCTTTCAGTTTCACACAAATGCTGCCATCAATCCACGGTTTCTGGTTAGGGAATGTTTTAATCGCTGCTATGGGAATGACATCTTCAATGCACGTTCTAATGAACTCGCACACCGAATCAGCGTATTCGTCAATATTGTTATCTGACGCAATACGAAACATATCCCAGTCCACGTGATGGAAGCAGTCTTGGAGTGTGGAGTCAGCTTGGTCGGACCAGCGTTGGACAGACCTCAGCGTGGGAGCCTCTTGTTTTAGTTTCTGTCTGTAGGCAGGGATCAACAAAATGGAGTCGTGGTCAGCTTTTCCGAAAGGAGGGCGGGGCAGGGCCTTATATGCGTCGCGGAAGTTAGAGAAACAATGATCCAAGGTTTTTCCACCCCTGGTTGGGCAATCGATATGCTGATAAAATTTAGGGAGTCTTGTTTTCAGATTAGCCTTGTTAAAATCCCCAGCTACAATGAATGCAGCCTCCGGATAAATGGATTCCAGTTTGCAAAGAGTCAAATAAAGTTCGTTCAGAGCCGTCGATGTGTCTGCTTGGGGGGATATATACGGCTGTGATTATAATCAAAGAGAATTCTCTTGGTAGATAATGCGGTCTACATTTGATTGTGAGGAATTCTAAATCAGGTGAACAGAAGGATTTCAGTTCCTGTATGTTTCTTTCATTACACCATGTCTCGTTAGCCTTAAGGCATACGCCCCGCCCCTCTTCTTACCAGAAAGATGTTTGTTTCTGTCGGCGCGATGCGTGGAGAAACCCGCTGGCTGCACCGCCTCGGATAGCGTCTCTCCAGTGAGCCATGTTTCCGTGAAGCAAAGAACGTTACAGTCTCTGATGTCCCTCTGGAATGCTACCCTTGCTCGGATTTCATCAACCTTGTTGTCAAGAGACTGGACATTGGCGAGGAGAATGCTAGGGAGTGGTGCACGATGTGCCCGTCTCCGGAGTCTGACCAGAAGACCGCCTCGTTTCCCTCTTTTTCGGAGTTGTTTTTTTGGGTCGCTGCAAGGGATCCCTTCCGTTGTCCTGTTTGTAAGGCAGAACACAGGATCCGCGTCGCGAAAAACATATTCTTGGTCGTACTGATGGTTGACTCTGATCTTATATTCAGTAGTTCTTCTCGACTGTATGTAATGAAGCCTAAGATGACCTGGGGTACTAATGTAAGAAATAACACGTTAAAAAAAATAAAAAAAATGCATAGTTTCCTAGGAACGCGAAGCGAGGCGGCCATCTCTTTCATCAAAAGAGAGATCAAGGTCCAGAGTAACGCTGAAGTCCTTCACAGTTTTATTTGAGACGACTGTACAACCATCAAGATTAATTGTCAGATTCAACAGAAGATACCTTTGTTTCTTTGGACCTAGAACTAGCATCTCATCATCCACTTCCTTATGTCTGAACTGTCACGACTTCTGCCAAAGTCGGTTCCTCTCCTTGTTTCAGGCGATGTTCAGCGGTCGACGTCACCGGTCTTCTAGCCATCGCCGATCCATTTTTTATGTTCCGTTTGTTTTGCCTTGTTTTCACACTCACCTGGTTTCAATTCCCTAATGACATGTTGTATATGTTCCCTCTGTTTCCCCCATGTCTTTGTCGGGAATTGTTTATTGTAAGTACGTGTGCATTGTGTGACTGGTGCGATACGGGTTTTGTGCCCATGTGTTTGTTGTTTTTTAATAAACGGTAGTTATGTTTATTAAACGGCTCCGGCTATTTACCAAGTTCTGCTCTCCTGCGTTTGACTTCACTGCCACCAGTTACGCACCCCTTACAGAAACACAGGCTTCCACGGATGGCAATTTTGTGTTCTTCACCAGGTTTCTTCGAAATGCACAGCTGTTTGTCTTCTGCATAGCAGTGAAAGTTAACCTTATGTTTCCGAATGAAATCACCAAGGAGTAAAATATGTAGTGAAAACAATAGTGGTCCTAAAACGGAGCCTTGAGGAACACAGAATGGATGGTTTGTCAGAGGACAAAGAATGTGGTGAACAATGGTATCAAGAGCAGCACTAAGGTCTAGGAGCACGAGGACAGATGCAGAGCCTCAGTCTGACACCATTAAAAGGTAATTTACCACCTTCACAAGTGCAGTCTCAGTGCTATGACGGGGTCTAAAACCAGACTGAAGCGTTTCGTATTCATTGTTTGTCTTCAGGAAGGCAGTGAGTGTGCCAAGAGATATAGTGTGCCAAGAGATATAGTATTAAAACACTTGAGTGTCTCCCTTGATTCTAGGTCCTGGCAGAGTTGTGCAGACTCAGGACAACTGAGCTTTGGAGGAATACGCATATTTAAAGAGCAGTCCACAATTAGCTTTCTAATGATCATGATATTTTCGTCAAAGAAGTTCATGAATTTATCACTGCAGAAGTGAAAGTCAGCTGCTTTTTAGTTAGTTTTTAGTTCTTATTATCCTCAATTAAGTTGGAAAAATAGGATGATCGAGCAGCAGTGAGGGCATTTTGATACTGCACGGTACTGTCTTTCCAAGCTAGTTGGAAGATTTCCAGTTTGGTGTAGCGCCATTTCCGTTCCAATTTTCTGGAAGCTTGCTTCAGAGCTCGGGTATTTTCTGTATACTAGGGAGCTAGATTCTTATGACAAATGTTTTTAGTTTTTAGGGGTGCGACTGCATCTAGGGTATTACGCAAGTTTAAATTGAGTTCCTCAGTTAGGTGGTTAACGGATTTTTGTACTCTGACATCCTTGGGTAGGCGGAGGGAGTCTGGAAGGGCATCTAGGAATCTTTGGGTTGTCCTAGAATTTATAGCACGGCTGATGATCCTTGGTTGGGGTCTGAGCAGATTATTTGTTGCGATTACAATAATAAAATGGTGGTCCGATAGTCCAGGATTATGAGGAAAAACATTAAGATCCACAACATTGGCATCAGAGACTCTGGGTTCGCGCTCAGGCTCTGTCGTAACCGACCGCGACTGGGAGGTCCGTGGGGCGACGCACAATTGGCCTAGCGTCATCCGGGTTAGGGAGGGCTTGGCCGGTAGGGATGTCCTTATCTCAACGCGCACCAGCGACTCCTGTGGCGGGCCGGGCGCAGTGCGTGCTAACCAAGGTTGCCAGGTGCACGGTGTTTCCTCCGACACATTGGTGCGGCTGGCTTCCGGGTTGGATGCGCGCTGTGTTAAGAAGCAGTGCGGTTTGTTTGGGTTGTGTATCGGAGGACGCATGACTTTCAACCTTCGTCTCTCCCGAGCCCGTACGGGAGTTGTAGCGATGAGACAAGATAGTAGCTACTAAAACAATTGGATACCATGAAAAAGGGGTAAAATTCAAAAAATAAAAACAATAAAAAGATCCACAACATTTATTCCACGGGACTAAACTAGGTCCAGAATATGACTGTGGCAGTGAGTAGGTCCAGAGACATGTTGGACAAAACCCACTGAGTCGATGATGGCTACGAAATTCTTTTGGAGGGAGTTTGTGGACTTTTCCATGTGAATATTGAAGTCACCTAAAATTTCAATATTATCTGCCATGACTGCAAGGTCTGATAGGAATTCAGGGAACTCAGTGAGGAACGCTGTATATGGCCCAGGAGGCCTGTACACAGTAGCTATAAAAAGTGATTGAGTAGGCTGCATAGATTTCATGACTAGATACCCAAAAGACAAAAACGCAGTCATTTTTGTTTGTAAATTGAAATTTGCTGTTAGCAACACCTCTGCCTTTGCAGGTCACTAGTGTAACCAGGAGGTGAGGCCTCATTTAACACAGTAAATTAATCAGGCTTAAGCCATGTTTCAGTCAGGCCAATCACATCAATATTATGATCAGTGATTAGTTCATTGACTATAACTGCCTTGGAAGTGAGGGATCTAACATTAAGTAGCCCTATTTTGAGATGTGAGATATCACAATTTCTTTCAATAATGACAGGAATGGAGGAGGTCTTTATTCCAGTGAGATTGCTAAGGCGAACACCGCCATGTTTAGTTTTGCCCAACCTAGATCGAGGCACAGACACGGTCTCAATGGGGATAGCTGAGCTGACTACACTGACTGTGCTAGTGGCAGACTCCACTCAGCTGGCAGCCTGGCTAACAGCCTGCTGCCTGGCCTCCACCCTATCTCATTGTGGAGCTACAGGAGTTAGAGCCCTGTCTATGATGGAGTCCGTCACTCCTCAGCAGGTCAGGCAGCAGGCTGTTAGTGCCAGCTTAGTGGAGTCTGCCGCTAGCACAGTCAGTTTAGTTTAAAAGTGATACATTCTTAATAAGGTTTGGCCTTGAACCTTGAACTCTGAGTGTTCTAAACAGGTATGAGTCCAAGGAAACTGCCATTTTGGGGGTAAAATGTGGGTTTTGCGTAACATGTATGTGCAGTGCTTGACTCGGACTGAAATGGGTGTCAGCACCGTTTATATTAAGGTGGAGGAACTCTGCCAAGTTTTAAAGCCAATATTCAGAATGAGTTGGGGATCTCTGCAGGTGAACAGACTCCAGAGCTTCAGATACTGTATTGAGTGACTCAGCCATTCTGGAAAACTGGAACTGAAGAGAGCCTAAATTGAGTCAGCTGTATGCACGTACCTGGTGTTCAACATTACCAGACGACGCTACAGAACACCAGCTAACCACAACTATGGGACAAAGAGTCCTTCTCAAACATTCTTAAGGCAAGGGAGGAGGGAGAGGTAAAGGGGGATAGAGAGAGAAAGAGGCAAAAAAGTGAGCTTGCGTCCCAAATGCCACCCTATCGTGGGAAATAGCCATAGGTCTCTGGTCAAAAGTAGCGCACTACAAAGGGAATAGGGTGGCATTTGGACCACACACGGAGGATGGCCAAGGCGTGTGAGGAATGTACCAGAGACTTCAAAACAACGTCCAGAGGGAGAAGCAACTGAGACGGAACGCAGGCAGCAAGCGGCCAACAGTGGAGGGAGGAGGGAGCAGAGGGGAGGAGCCCTGCCAGGCAGCAAGCGGCCAACAGTGGAGGGAGGAGGGAGCAGAGGGGAGGAGCCCTGTCAGGCCGCAAGCGGCCAACAGTGGAGGGAGGAGGGAGCAGAGGGGAGGAGCCCTGTCAGGCAGCAAGCGGCCAACAGCGGAAGGAGGAGGGAGCAGAGGGGAGGAGCCCTGCCAGGCAGCAAGCGGCCAACAGCGGAGGAGGAGGGAGGAGAGGGGAGGAGCCCTGCCAGGCAGCAAGCGGCCAACAGCGGAGGAGGAGGGAGGAGAGGGGAGGAGCCCTGCCAGGCAGCAAGCGGCCAACAGTGGAGGGAGGAGGGAGCAGAGGGGAGGAGCCCTGCCAGGCAGCAAGCGGCCAACAGTGGAGGGAGGAGGGAGCAGAGGGGAGGAGCCCTGTCAGGCAGCAAGCGGCCAACAGTGGAGGGAGGAGGGAGCAGAGGGGAGGAGCCCTGCCAGGCAGCAAGCGGCCAACAGCGGAAGGAGGAGGGAGCAGAGGGGAGGAGCCCTGCCAGGCAGCAAGCGGCCAACAGTGGAGGGAGGAGGGAGCAGAGGGGAGGAGCCCTGCCAGGCAGCAAGCGGCCAACAGCGGAAGGAGGAGGGAGAAGAGGGAGGAGCCCTGCCAGGCAGCAAGCGGCCAACAGAGGAGGGAGGAGGAGAAGAGGGGAGGAGCCCTGCCAGGCAGCAAGCGGCCAACAGCGGAAGGAGGAGGGAGCAGAGGGAGGAGCCCTGCCAGGCAGCAAGCGGCCAACAGCGGAGGGAGGAGGGAGAAGAGGGGAGGAGCCATGCCAGGCAGCAAGCGGCCAACAGCGGAGGGAGGAGGGAGAAGAGGGGAGGAGCCCTGCCAGGCAGCAAGCGGCCAACAGCGGAAGGAGGAGGGAGGAGGGAGAAGAGGGGAGGAGCCCTGCCAGGCAGCAAGCGGCCAACAGCGGAGGAGGAGGGAGGAGAGGGGAGGAGCCCTGCCAGGCAGCAAGCGGCCAACAGCGGAGGGAGGAGGGAGAAGAGGGGAGGAGCCCTGCCAGGCAGCAAGCGGCCAACAGAGGAGGAGGAGGGAGAAGAGGGGAGGAGCCCTGCCAGGCAGCAAGCGGCCAACAGCGGAAGGAGGAGGGAGCAGAGGGGAGGAGCCCTGCCAGGCAGCAAGCGGCCAACAGCGGAGGGAGGAGGGAGAAGAGGGGAGGAGCCCTGCCAGGCAGCAAGCGGCCAACAGCGGAGGGAGGAGGGAGAAGAGGGAGGAGCCCTGCCAGGCAGCAAGCGGCCAACAGAGGAGGGAGGAGGGAGAAGAGGGGAGGAGCCCTGCCAGGCAGCAAGCGGCCAACAGCGGAAGGAGGAGGAGCAGAGGGGAGGAGCCCTGCCAGGCAGCAAGCGGCCAACAGCGGAGGGAGGAGGGAGAAGAGGGGAGGAGCCCTGCCAGGCAGCAAGCGGCCAACAGCGTAGGGAGGAGGAGAAGAGGGGAGGAGCCCTGCCAGGCAGCAAGCGGCCAACAGCGGAGGGAGGAGGGAGAAGAGGGAGGAGCCCTGCCAGGCAGCAAGCGGCCAACAGCGGAAGGAGGAGGGAGGAGGGAGCAGAGGGGAGGAGCCCTGCCAGGCAGCAAGCGGCCAACAGCGGAAGGAGGAGGGAGGAGGGAGCAGAGGGGAGGAGCCCTGCCAGGCAGCAAGCGGCCAACAGCGGAAGGAGGAGGGAGGAGGGAGCAGAGGGGAGGAGCCCTGCCAGGCAGCAAGCGGCCAACAGCGGAAGGAGGAGGGAGGAGGGAGCAGAGGGAGGAGCCCTGCCAGGCAGCAAGCGGCCAACAGCTGAAGGAGGAGGGAGGAGGGAGCAGAGGGGAGGGGGAGCCCTGCCAGGCAGCAAGCGGCCAACAGCGGAAGGAGGAGGGAGGAGGGAGAAGAGGGGAGGAGCCCTGCCAGGCAGCAAGCGGCCAACAGCGGAGGAGGAGGGAGGAGAGGGGAGGAGTCCTGCCAGGCAGCAAGCGGCCAACAGCGGAGGAGGAGGGAGAAGAGGGGAGGAGCCCTGCCAGGCAGCAAGCGGCCAACAGAGGAGGGAGGAGGGAGAAGAGGGAGGAGCCCTGCCAGGCAGCAAGGGCCAACAGCGGAAGGAGGAGGGAGCAGAGGGGAGGAGCCCTGCCAGGCAGCAAGCGGCCAACAGCGGAGGGAGGAGGGAGAAGAGGGGAGGAGCCCTGCCAGGCAGCAAGCGGCCAACAGCGGAGGGAGAAGAGGGGAGGAGCCCTGCCAGGCAGCAAGCGGCCAACAGCGGAGGGAGGAGGGAGAAGAGGGGAGGAGCCCTGCCAGGCAGCAAGCGGCCAACAGCGGAGGGAGGAGGGAGAAGAGGGGAGGAGCCCTGCCAGGCAGCAAGCGGCCAACAGCGGAGGGAGGAGGGAGAAGAGGGGAGGAGCCCTGCCAGGCAGCAAGCGGCCAACAGAGGAGGGAGGAGGAGAAGAGGGGAGGAGCCCTGCCAGGCAGCAAGCGGCCAACAGAGGAGGGAGGAGGGAGAAGGGGGAGGAGCCCTGCCAGGCAGCAGCGGCCAACAGCGGAAGGAGGAGGGAGGAGGGAGAAGAGGGGAGGAGCCCTGCCAGGCAGCAAGCGGCCAACAGCGGAGGGAGGAGGGAGCAGAGGGGAGGAGCCCTGCCAGGCAGCAAGCGGCCAACAGCAGAAGGAGGAGGGAGCAGAGGGGAGGAGCCCTGCCAGGCAGCAAGCGGCCAACAGCAGAAGGAGGAGGGAGCAGAGGGGAGGAGCCCTGCCAGGCAGCAAGCGGCCAACAGCGGAAGGAGGAGGGAGCAGAGGGGAGGAGCCCTGCCAGGCAGCAAGCGGCCAACAGCGGAAGGAGGAGGGAGCAGAGGGGAGGAGCCCTGCCAGGCAGCAAGCGGCCAACAGCGGAAGGAGGAGGGAGCAGAGGGGAGGAGCCCTGCCAGGCAGCAAGCGGCCAACAGCGGAAGGAGGAGGGAGCAGAGGGGAGGAGCCCTGCCAGGCAGCAAGCGGCCAACAGCGGAAGGAGGAGGGAGCAGAGGGGAGGAGCCCTGCCAGGCAGCAAGCGGCCAACAGAGGAGGGAGGAGGGAGCAGAGGGGAGGAGCCCTGCCAGGCAGCAAGCGGCCAACAGCGGAAGGAGGAGGGAGCAGAGGGGAGGAGCCCTGCCAGGCAGCAAGCGGCCAACAGCGGAGGGAGGAGGGAGAAGAGGGGAGGAGCCCTGCCAGGCAGCAAGCGGCCAACAGCGGAGGAGGAGGGAGAAGAGGGGAGGAGCCCTGCCAGGCAGCAAGCGGCCAACAGCGGAGGGAGGAGGGAGAAGAGGGGAGGAGCCCTGCCAGGCAGCAAGCGGCCAACAGCGGAGGGAGGAGGGAGAAGAGGGGAGGAGCCCTGCCAGGCAGCAAGCGGCAACAGCGGAGGGAGGAGGGAGAAGAGGGGAGGAGCCCTGCCAGGCAGCAAGCGGCCAACAGAGGAGGGAGGAGGAGAAGAGGGAGGAGCCCTGCCAGGCAGCAAGCGGCCAACAGAGGAGGGAGGAGGGAGAAGAGGGGAGGAGCCCTGCCAGGCAGCAAGCGGCCAACAGCGGAAGGAGGAGGGAGGAGGGAGCAGAGGGGAGGAGCCCTGCCAGGCAGCAAGCGGCCAACAGCGGAGGGAGGAGGGAGCAGAGGGGAGGAGCCCTGCCAGGCAGCAAGCGGCCAACAGCAGAAGGAGGAGGGAGCAGAGGGGAGGAGCCCTGCCAGGCAGCAAGCGGCCAACAGCAGAAGGAGGAGGGAGCAGAGGGGAGGAGCCCTGCCAGGCAGCAAGCGGCCAACAGCGGAAGGAGGAGGGAGCAGAGGGGAGGAGCCCTGCCAGGCAGCAAGCGGCCAACAGCGGAAGGAGGAGGGAGCAGAGGGGAGGAGCCCTGCCAGGCAGCAAGCGGCCAACAGCGGAAGGAGGAGGGAGCAGAGGGGAGGAGCCCTGCCAGGCAGCAAGCGGCCAACAGCAGAAGGAGGAGGGAGGAGAGGGGAGGAGCCCTGCCAGGCAGCAAGCGGCCAACAGCGGAGGGAGGAGGGAGCAGAGGGGAGGAGCCCTGCCACCTCACTTCATTAAAAACAGGATGCTTTCATAACCCCAGCAGGTGTCCTCGAGGGACAACATTATTTTAGGCAAAATAACTAGAGCCAGAGGACGATGGGAGGATAGGAGGGTGGGAAGAGGATGGGAGGATGATAGGATGGGAGGATGGGAGGATAGGAGGGTGGGAGTATTGGAGGATGATGGGAGGATGGGAGGGGTGAGGAGGATGAGGGGAGGAGGGGAGGAGGGGAGTAGGATAGGAGGAGAGGAGGATGGAAGGGGGACGAGGGGAAGAGTTTGGGGGAGGATGGGAGGAGGGGAGGAGGATGGGAGGGGTGAGGAGTATGAGGGGAGGATGGGAGGATGGGAGGAGGATAGGAGGATGGAAGGGGGATGAGGGGAGGAGTTTGGGGGAGGATGGGAGGAGGGGAGGAGGATGGGAGGGGGAGGAGGGGAGGAGTTTGAGGGGAGGATGGGAAGAGGGAGGAGGAGAGGAGGATGGGAGGTTTGGAGAAGGATGAGAGGATGGGAGGAAGGGAGGAGGGGAGGAGGATGAAGGGAGGAGGAGGGGAGGAGGGGAAGAGGGGAGGAGGATGGCAGGATGATAGGATGGGAGGTAGGGAGGAGGAGGGGAGGATAGGAGGGGGGGAAGATGTTATGAGGGGAGGAGGGGTGAGGGGGGGGATGGTAGGAGGGGAGGAGGATGATGGGAGGATGATAGGATGGGAGGTAGGGAGGAGGAGGGGAAGCTGTTATGAGGGGAGGAGGATGATGGGAGGATGAGAGGAGTAGGGGAGGGGAGGACGTCTTGCCACCACACGGGGCTGTAGAGTCTGGTTGCGTACCAAATAGCACCCTATTAATCGTGCACTACTTTTTAGTCCCGTGGGTCCTATAGGCCCTAAAAGTAGTGCACTATATAGAGAATAGTGTACCATTTGGGACGCAGAAACCCCGAGGCTTGTCGTCTCTATTTCTGCAGTGTCTTAGAGTTGCTGCCCGCATGACTTGAATGAATTATGCAATGTAGGCATTGGGAATTTTATTTGGGCGTTTGCTGCTCAGAACGGGGTGGACGTTTTCCCCCCGTTCGTTTTTTTTTTGTGGTTCTCTCTATACTGCTACTCGTGCTGCTGCACCTAACATTTCATGATGACTTTTTTTAATGTTTGATTGAAATATAGTTTGACAGGAGGGTTCATTTGAATTTTGAAGCATTAGTGCCGCAGAAAACTGTCCAGAAAACTGTCCAGAAAACTGTCCAGAAAACTGTCCAGAAAACTGTCCAGAAAACGGTTGACCTCCATTAAAACCAGCTCTGACGTCTTCTTATCTCTCTCAGACTTTGCCTAAAAATCCCTCAATGCCATCCCCCTCCAATGAAAGGCCACCATGTTTTAAATTGAATCTTTATTCATCTGGGCAAGTCAGTTAAGAACAAATTCTTATTTACAATAATGGCCTACCCCGGCCAAACCCTAGGCCAATTGTGCACCGCCCTATGGTACTCTCAAACACGGCCGGTTGTGATACAGCCTGGAATGAAACTAGGGTCTGTAGTGACGCCTCTAGCTCTGACATGCATTGCCTTAGACTGCTGTGCCACTCGGGAGCCCTGAGTGAAACCTGAGACAATATCGCACATAGAGCGATCTTTATTTCTGTGATCCACCCTTCTCATACAAACTACACAGTTGGGTCCACACTTTACAAGAGTGCTCTCATTTAAGTTAGGTTGTACTTGAGTAGGTCAGACACTCTGTTCCTAACGAGAACAAAGCTCCTCAGGACTGATGATAGGAGGCTGTGTCCCAAACGGAACCCTGTTTCCTATATAGTACACTACTTTAGACCAGAGCCCTATAGAACCCTGTTCCCTATATAGTGCACTACTTTAGAACAGAGCCCTATAGAACCCTGTTCCCTATATAGTGCACTACTTTAGAACAGAGCCCTATAGTGCACTATATATGGAACAGGGTTCTATCTTTGACCAGGTTCCATAGAGGGAGCACAGCGAGGGAGATGAGAGGGAGACCCATAGTAAAGACACGATTTAACACCTCAGCAGTGACTCAATCCCCCTGCCTGGTCCGTTTTTTATATTCTTTCTTTATTACTGCATTGGGTCTTGTTTTTGCAGCCTTGTCCAGTTTAGACTCTTACATAGAATAATATTGACATAAATATTGATCTAGATTTGTCTATATCTGGGAGGGAGGGATCTAGAGGTTTGATCCATGGTAAAGGAGATTCTCGCCTAGGTAGAAGAGGCTGGGTGGGTGGGTAGCAGTTAGAGGCTGGCTGGGTGGGCAGTAGTTAGAGGCTGGGCGGCTGGATAGCAGTTAGAGGCTGGCTGGGTGGGCAGCAGTTAGAGGCTGGGTGGCTGGATAGCAGTTAGAGGCTGGCTGGGTGGGGAGCAGTTAGAGGCTGGCTGGGTGGGTAGCAGTTAGAGAATGAATGGGTGGGTAGCAGTCAGAGGCTGGGTGGGTGGGTGGGGGTAGCAGACAGAGGCTGGGTGGGTGGGTAGTAGTCAGAGGCTGGGTGGGTGGTAGTCAGAGGCTGGGTGGGTGGGTAGCAGACAGAGGCTGGGTGGGTGGGTAGCAGTCAGATGCTGGGTGGGTGGGTAGCAGACAGAGAATGGGTGGCTGGGTAGCAGTTAGAGGCTGGCTGGATGGGTAGCAGTCAGAGGCTGGGTGGCTGGGTAGCAGTTAGAGGCTGGCTGGATGGGTAGCAGTCAGAGGCTGGGTGGCTGGGTAGCAGTTAGAGGCTTGCTGGGTGGGTGGGTAGCAGTCATAGCCTGGGTGGGTGGGTAGCAGTTAGAGGCTGGCTGGGTGGGTAGCAGTCAGAGGCTGGGTGGATAGGTAGCAGTTAGAGGCTGGCTGGGTGGGTAGTAGTCAGAGGCTGGCTGGGTGGGTAGCAGTCAGAGACTGGGTGGATGGGTAGCAGTTAGAGCCTGGGTGGATTGGTAGCAGTTAGAGGCTGCTGGGTGGGTGGGTCACAGTTAGAGGCTGGCTGGGTGGGTAGCAGTTAGAGGCTGGGTAGCAGTTAGAAGCTGGCTGGGTGGGTAGCAGTTAGAGGCTGGGTAGCAGTTAGAGCTGGGTAGCAGTTAGAGGCTGGCTGGGTGGGTAGCAGTTAGAGCCTGGCTGGGTGGGTAGCAGTTAGAGTCTGGGTGGGTGGGGAGCAGTTAGAGGCTGGGTGGGTGGGTAGCAGACAGAGGCTGGGTGGGAGGGTAGAAGTTAGAGGCTGGCTGGGTGGGGCAGCAGTTAGAGGCTGGGTGGCTGGATAGCAGTTAGAGCTGGCTAGGTGGGTAGCAGTTAGAGGCTGGGTGGCTGGGGGGCAGACAGAGTCTGGGTAGGTGGGTAGCAGTCAGAGGCTGGGTGGCTGGGTGGGTAGCAGACAGGCTGGCTGGGTGGGTAGCAGACAGAGGCTGGCTGGGTGGGTAGCAGACAGAGACTGGCTGGGTGGGTAGCAGACAGAGGCTGGGTGGGTGGGAAGCAGACAGAGGCTGGCTGCCTGGGTACAGTAGACAGAGGCTGTCTGGGTAGGTAGGAGACAGAGGCTGGGTGGGTGGGTACCAGACAGAGGCTGGTTGGGTGGGTAGCAGACAGAGGCTGGGTGGGTAGCAGACAGAGGCTGGGTGGGTAGCAGACAGAGGCTGGGTGGGTGGGTAGCAGACAGAGATTGGCTGGGTGGGTAGCAGACAGAGGCTGGGTGGGTAGCAGACAGAGGCTGGGTGGGTAGCAGACAGAGGCTGGGTGGGTAGCAGACAGAGGCTGGGTGGGTGGGTAGAGACAGAGATTGGCTGGGTGGGTAGAAGACAGAGCCTGGCTGGGTGGATAGCAGACCGAGGCTGGCTGGGTGGGTAGCAGACAGAGGCTGGGCAGGTGGGTGGGTAGCAGACAGAGGTTGTCTGGTAGGGTAGGAGACAGAGGCTGGGTGGGTGGGTAGCAGACAGAGACTGGGTGGGTGGGTAGCAGACAGAGGCTGGGTGGGTAGCAGACAGAGGCTGGCTGGGTGGGTAGCAGACAGAGGCTGGCTGGGTGGGTAGCAGACAGAGACTGGCTGGGTGGGTAGCAGACAGAGGCTGGCTGGGTGGGTAGCAGACAGAGGCTGGGCAGGAGGGTAGCAGACAGAGGTTGTCTGGTAGGGTAGGAGACAGAGGCTGGGTGGGTGGGTAGCAGACAGAGGCTGGTTGGGTGGGTAGCAGACAGAGGCTGGGTGGGTAGAAGACAGAGCCTGGCTGGGTGGGTAGCAGACAGAGGCTGGCTGGGTGGGTAGCAGACAGAGGCTGGCTGGGTGGGTAGCAGACAGAGGCTGTCTGGGTGGGTAGGAGACAGAGGCTGGGTGGGTGGGTAGCAGACGGAGGCTGGTTGAGTGGGTAGCAGGTAGAGGCTGGGTGAGTAGAAGACAGAGCCTGGCTGGGTGGGTAGCAGACAGAGGCTGGCTGGGTGGGTAGCAGACAGAGGATGGCTGGGTGGGTAGCAGACAGAGGCTGGGCAGGTGGGTAGCAGACAGAGGTTGTCTGGTAGGGTAGGAGACAGAGGCTGGCTGGGTGGGTAGCAGACAGAGGCTGGCTGGGTAGCAGACAGAGGCTGGGTGGGTAGCAGACAGAGGCTGGCTGGGTGGGTAGCAGAAAGAGGCTGGCTGGGTGGGTCGATAGCAGACAGAGGCTGGGTGGGGCTCAAGTCTTTAGTAGATTAAAAAACTACCACTGCTTTCCACTTATTATTCCGATCCCTTATTTTTCATGAAATATCAGTCCATGTAAGATAATAAGAACTGCAACGTCATTGTTTAATCACATTGTGATCCAGAGATTTCCGGGGTAAGACTTGCGAGAATGTACTGTTACATTTAGAATGTACTGTTACATTTAGAATGTACTGTTACATTTAGAATGTACTGTTACATTTAGAATGTACTGTTACATTTAGAATGTACTGTTACATTTAGAATGTACTGTTACATTTAGAATGTACTGAATTAATAAAACACTATTTTCTCTATGAAACAGAAGGAAATTAAACTGGATCCAAACACGCTTTTTTCACAAGTTGGGAAGAATATATATTTTTGCCTTCCACTAGTTCTGATTGTGTGGAGCCTTCTGTCTCAAAGTCCAGGGTATACAATGTGCATCACACATATAGTGGACTACTTCTAACCGTGGCCCTGGGATGCAGACATTGTCGACAGTATTTACACTGGGTTACGCACGATACGGTAAGCATCGTGGGCCAAAGTTCACCTCCCTGTCAGAAGGAATATCACAGGCGTCATCTCGTTCCCAGACGACAGGCAATGAACCGCGTACTTCATGAAGGAAACCCACAGAACCAGATGAGGCCTTGCGTTCCACTTTCTGTTCATCTCAGCAGGAAAGTTACCCCGACGTACGTAATCAGGTTGTCCGGCAGGCTCCTACCACACGGCTGGGCTCTGGCTGGGGAGTGTTCCACCCTCCATCCTGCCGAGCTGGATAATCCTTCCCTAATAACGCCGCTCAGCTTCACTAACAGGTGAGGTTATCTGGCATGGAGGAACTACTAGTCAGCTGAGATAAAAGAGTGTGAGAGGGAGGTGGACTGTGTGAGGTCATGAACTAAGAGTGCGGCCTAAATTGTACCCTATGCCTTACAAAGTGCACTACCCTATTCCCCTATTACCTATGGGCCCTGGTAAAAAGTAGTGCACTATATAGGGAATACGGTTCCATTTGGGACAGCCATGAACTCTGCTCTCTTCTCCTCCACAGGAGGTCCAGGAAGCTCCCTGATGATAAGCCCTTGTTGGCCCTCACACTTTGCTGCCTGCCTGAGATATGAGACAAGAGGGAGGGAGTCGTCAACCCAACGCAGATGAATCATCGCTGTAAGTAATGAGGGGAAGAATGTTTTCTCTGACTGGGGACTTGCTGCGTTAGCCTCGGTAAGTCGGGTTTCTTTTTGAAGGATTTTTCGTCAGCGAACGTGATGAAGACCTACGATGTGCCCCAAAGGCTGTGGAGACCGAGGGCAGAGACCTGGCATGTGTCCCCAAGGCTGTGGAGACTGAGAGCAGAGACCTGGCATGTGTCTCACAGGCTGTGGAGACTGAGAGCAGAGACCTGGCATGTGTCTCACAGGCTGTGGAGACTGAGAGCAGAGACCTGGCATGTGTCTCACAGGCTGTGGAGACTGAGAGCAGAGACCTGGCATGTGACCCAAAGGCTGTGGAGACTGAGAGCAGAGACCTGGCATGTGTCCCCAAGGCTGTGGAGACTGAGAGAAGAGACCTGGCATGTGACCTCAAGGACCTGTGGAGACTGAGAGCAGAGACCTGGCATGTGTCCCCTGTGGAAGGCTGTGGAGACTGAGAGCAGAGACCTGGCATGTGTCCCCACAGGCAGACTGGCTGTGGAGGCTGTGGAGACTGAGAGCAGAGACCTGGCATGTGTCCCCAAGGCTGTGGAGACTGAGAGCAGAGACCTGGCATGTGTCCCAAGGCTGTGGAGACTGAGAGCAGAGACCTGGCATGTGTCCCCAAGGCTGTGGAGACTGAGAGCAGAGACCTGGCATGTGACCCAAAGGCTGTGGAGACTGAGAGCAGAGACCTGGCATGTGACCCACAGGCTGTGGAGACTGAGAGCAGAGACCTGGCATGTGACCCAAGCAGGCTGTGGAGACTGAGAGCAGAGACCTGGCATGTGTCCCAAAGGCTGTGGAGACTGAGAGCAGAGACCTGGCATGTGACCCAACTGAGGCTGTGGAGACTGAGAGCAGAGACCTGGCATGTGACCCAAAGGCTGTGGAGACTGAGAGCAGAGACCTGGCATGTGTCCCAAAGGCTGTGGAGACTGAGAGCAGAGACCTGGCATGTGACCCAAAGGCTGTGGAGACTGAGAGCAGAGACCTGGCATGTGACCCACAGGCTGTGGAGACTGAGAGCAGAGACCTGGCATGTGACCCACAGGCTGTGGAGACTGAGAGCAGAGACCTGGCATGTGACCCAAAGGCTGTGGAGACTGAGAGCAGAGACCTGGCATGTGACCCAAAGGCTGTGGAGACTGAGAGCAGAGACCTGGCATGTGTCCCAAAGGCTGTGGAGACTGAGAGCAGAGACCTGGCATGTGACCCACAGGCTGTGGAGACTGAGAGCAGAGACCTGGCATGTGTCCCACAGGCTGTGGAGACTGAGAGCAGAGACCTGGCATGTGACCCACAGGCTGTGGAGACTGAGAGAGAGACTGATGTGACCCAAAGGCTGCAGAGAGAGACCTGGCATGTGTCCCACAGGCTGTGGAGACTGAGAGCAGAGACCTGGCATGTGACCCAAAGGCTGTGGAGACTGAGAGCAGAGACCTGGCATGTGTCCCAAAGGCTGTGGAGACTGAGAGCAGAGACCTGGCATGTGACCCAAAGGCTGTGGAGACTGAGAGCAGAGACCTGGCATGTGTCCCAAGGCTGTGGAGACTGAGAGCAGAGACCTGGCATGTGTCCCCAAGGCTGTGGAGACTGAGAGCAGAGACCTGGCATGTGACCCAAAGGCTGTGGAGACTGAGAGCAGAGACCTGGCATGTGACCCAAAGGCTGTGGAGACTGAGAGCAGAGACCTGGCATGTGACCCAAGGCTGTGGAGACTGAGAGCAGAGACCATGGCATGTGTCCCATGTGACCCAAGGCTGTGGAGACTGAGAGCAGAGACCTGGCATGTGACCCATGTGACAGGCTGTGGAGACTGAGAGCAGAGACCTGGCATGTGACCCACAGGCTGTGGAGACTGAGAGCAGAGACCTGGCATGTGACCCATGTGACCCAGGCTGTGGAGACTGAGAGCAGAGACCTGGCATGTGACCCAAAGGCTGTGGAGACTGAGAGCAGAGACCTGGCATGTGTCCCAAAGGCTGTGGAGACTGAGAGCAGAGACCTGGCATGTGTCCCAAAGGCTGTGGAGACTGAGAGCAGAGACCTGGCATGTGACCCAAAGGCTGTGTGACCCAAAGGCTGTGGAGACTGAGAGCAGAGACCTGGCATGTGTCCCAAAGGCTGTGGAGACTGAGAGCAGAGACCTGGCATGTGACCCAAAGGCTGTGGAGACTGAGAGCAGAGACCTGGCATGTGACCCAAAGGCTGTGGAGACTGAGAGCAGAGACCTGGCATGTGACCCAAGGCTGTGGAGACTGAGAGCAGAGACCTGGCATGTGACCCAAAGGCTGTGGAGACTGAGAGCAGAGACCTGGCATGTGACCCACAGGCTGTGGAGACTGAGAGCAGAGACCTGGCATGTGACCCAAGGCTGTGGAGACTGAGAGCAGAGACCTGGCATGTGACCCAAAGGCTGTGGAGACTGAGAGCAGAGACCTGGCATGTGACCCAAAGGCTGTGGAGACTGAGAGCAGAGACCTGGCATGTGACCCAAAGGCTGTGGAGACTGAGAGCAGAGACCTGGCATGTGTCCCAAGGCTGTGGAGACTGAGAGCAGAGACCTGGCATGTGACCCACAGGCTGTGGAGACTGAGAGGCTGTGGAGACTGAGAGAGACCTGGCATGTGTCCCACAGGCTGTGGAGACTGAGAGCAGAGACCTGGCATGTGACCCACAGGCTGTGGAGACTGAGAGCAGAGACCTGGCATGTGACCCAAAGGCTGTGGAGACTGAGAGCAGAGACCTGGCATGTGACCCAAAGGCTGTGGAGACTGAGAGCAGAGACCTGGCATGTGACCCAAAGGCTGTGGAGACTGAGAGCAGAGACCTGGCATGTGACCCAAAGGCTGTGGAGACTGAGAGCAGAGACCTGGCATGTGACCCAAAGGCTGTGGAGACTGAGAGCAGAGACCTGGCATGTGTCCCAAAGGCTGTGGAGACTGAGAGCAGAGACCTGGCATGTGACCCAAAGGCTGTGGAGACTGAGAGCAGAGACCTGGCATGTGACCCAAAGGCTGTGGAGACTGAGAGCAGAGACCTGGCATGTGTCCCAAAGGCTGTGGAGACTGAGAGCAGAGACCTGGCATGTGACCCAAAGGCTGTGGAGACTGAGAGCAGAGACCTGGCATGTGTCCCCAAGGCTGTGGAGACTGAGAGCAGAGACCTGGCATGTGACCCAAAGGCTGTGGAGACTGAGAGCAGAGACCTGGCATGTGACCCAAAGGCTGTGGAGACTGAGAGCAGAGACCTGGCATGTGACCCAAAGGCTGTGGAGACTGAGAGCAGAGACCTGGCATGTGTCCCCAAGGCTGTGGAGACTGAGAGCAGAGACCTGGCATGTGTCTCACAGGCTGTGGAGACTGAGAGCAGAGACCTGGCATGTGTCTCACAGGCTGTGGAGACTGAGAGCAGAGACCTGGCATGTGTCTCACAGGCTGTGGAGACTGAGAGCAGAGACCTGGCATGTGTCTCACAGGCTGTGGAGACTGAGAGCAGAGACCTGGCATGTGACCCACAGGCTGTGGAGACTGAGAGCAGAGACCTGGCATGTGACCCAAAGGCTGTGGAGACTGAGAGAAGAGACCTGGCATGTGTCCCAAAGGCTGTGGAGACTGAGAGCAGAGACCTGGCATGTGTCCCAAAGGCTGTGGAGACTGAGAGAAGAGACCTGGCATGTGTCCCCAAGGCTGTGGAGACTGAGAGCAGAGACCTGGCATGTGACCCACAGGCTGTGGAGACTGAGAGAAGAGACCTGGCATGTGACCCAAAGGCTGTGGAGACTGAGAGCAGAGACCTGGCATGTGACCCCTGTGGAAGGCTGTGGAGACTGAGAGCAGAGACCTGGCATGTGACCCAAAGGCTGTGGAGACTGAGAGCAGAGACCTGGCATGTGACCCAAAGGCTGTGGAGACTGAGAGAAGAGACCTGGCATGTGTCCCAAGGCTG